>NW_004949203.1:584114-590416 GCF_000317375.1 Microtus ochrogaster
GGCAGCTCAGGTGTCTGCAATAACCCATTAGTTTCTTCTGTGTACATCATTCTCTTCATCTCTTTAGTATCACCCGAGACTTGCAGCAGCATCTGGGAGGAAGCTGCACACATGCATTGCGTGGCTCCTCTGTAGATAGCACTGCACTCCAGTTGCTATAGAAATAAACCAGAGAACAGAACTCTGGGTTCTTATGTCTCGCATATTCAAATTTAGATGATCTGTAACATGTCTAGAGGAAGAAAAAGAGGTGATACCATTTTCCACGAGGGAGAAGAGCAAATCTCCCATTTTATCAGACTTCTTAAACTGATAAGTTTGCCAATTAAAGACAGAGGAAGCCATTTATCTGTTCTACTTTATGATCTTCCAGCTTGAGGAAGCTTCGTTTAGTTTGACTTCTTAGCCTTTGGTATCCAAGTTGCCCTGAAAGTTAATGGAGTGGGGGAGGAAGATGGAAAGGCAGAGGAGCACATTGGTCCAGCATTTTATTGACGTATTCATGATGAAAAGCTTCTTTTGCTTTTCTAATAATAAACAAGAGGCAGTTGGAGACTGGCCAAACTGAGGATGCTAAGCCAAACTGAGGGGTAGCCCAGGGGGAAGACAGCTCAAAATATGTGCTAAGACTCCAAAAAGAAAATTACCAAGAACCAAACAAAGCCCGATGTCTGTGGGAGAAAAGGAGGCAGAACACTCTGTTTTTGATGGCCCTTCTTCTGAGCTAATCTTTTTCTTTTCCCTTGAAAAGAAATTGAAAATCAATTGAGGACACACATGACTCTTTAGCTTTTGTTATTGTAAAGCACATGTTCAATTTAAGAGTGGCATTGTTGAGAATAAAGTCACGAAGAAATGGTCAACAGGACGGGGAGTGGGACAGGAGCAAGAAAACCAGACTTTGCAAAGTGGGTCTTTAAAATGGCACTTCCCCCCAAACCCTTGCTACGGGGAACACCCCTGCCCCTGACCCACCCTCTCCCCGTCACCCCATGCTCCCACACCCCTGCTTGTACAGCTCTAGCCTGAGAACATACATGTACAGTCTTTTCTCAGCTGGATTTTAAATGCCACGCTGCAGCACCCTGAGGGGAGATTGGCGGCATGAGAACAGGAGACAGGACTCACCATGTCCCTCCTCAGTGCTTTGCCCCTTAGCATCTCATCAGATTGCATATGGGCACCACAGATTACCTGTGTCAGTCAGGAAGGTGCCCCCAAAGTTTTGTTATGAAGCCCCATCCCCAACTTGGCTGCTGATGGGAGCCTGAAATCTAACGGAAGGCAGGGTGGGGGCGAGAAAGCGGTTGTGTTTTCCTTTGAGGGAAAAGAACTCAAATTGATAAAGCTACTAATTGTACCAGGGGAAATGGTAGCTAAGAGCTTGAATGAGCAGGCGGAGAAATTTAAGTGAGGTGTTAGCAGAGTTGGGTCGGGGATTAGGCTCAACTGTCACAGTGCTTCCCTGGCTTCATCACCAGGCATGGTGGACCATTCCTACAAAACTGTAATCCCAGCACTTAGCAGGTAGAAGTTGGAGACATCCTTGGGTACATAGGGAGTTCAAAGCCAGCCTAGGAGACATGGGACCTTGTTTCAAAAATAAAACAAAAACAGAGAAGGTCCCCCAATAAGCTGGGGAGCTGGAGATGTTACTTGATGTTCTGCAACACTCCAACTTGGGCTCCCCATCACCTTCTCACTGCTAATTTGCAGTTTCTTTGGGGGTCTCAGGCCTTTCAAAATTGGATATGGAGGCCGGGCGATGGTGGCGCACGCCTTTAATCCCAGCACTCGGGAGGCAGAGGCAGGCGGATCTCTGTGAGTTCGAGACCAGCCTGGTCTACAGAGCTAGATCCAGGACAGGCTCCAAAGCCACAGAGAAACCCTGTCTCAAAAAACCAAAAAAAACAAAAAACAAAAAAAAAAAAAACAAAACAAAAAAAATTGGATATGGTCAATTTCTTTACCAGTGGCCTGTGGAGTCAATTTTATGATCATCAATCTCTGTAAACTCAAAGGTGGGCCCCGCAGCAAAGGTTCCTGCAGTGTGCTCATTGGAGCTGCAGAGTGGGTGGGAGCAGAGGCAAAGATCCCCTTACAGCCATGAGATCCTAAGGACTTCATTAACACAGAAACACCTGTCTGCTGCAAGTGATGCAAGCATTGCATTCTGCCTGTATTTTTTTTTAATGTTGCTGGAAATGAGTTTCTGGGAGTTATAAGAGGCATCCAGGTAATAATAAGCATCCTGAATGGAAAGTTCCACAGAAACCCAGGATGAGCTTAAGATGCAGCAGAAATGGAGTAGGCTTGCCTCCGTGCAAAACGTGAGCAGGAAGGACAGATAAGAAAGGTCCTGTGTCTGCTTCGTTACCTTAGGAGTCTAGACACGGACCTGAGAAAAGTCACATGCTGCATTAATTTTTTATTCCTTATTTATTTTTCTTTTCACTTATTTTTTTCTAGATTTTAACTTTAGTTAAATTTAATTTTAAATTTAGGCAAATAAGATAAAAACAGAATAAAGTGTATTATTTTTGCCCAACAAAAACAGTGAACAAGCAGTCAGAAATAAGTAAGAGTGAATTGCCTGGTTCAGAAACTACTAGAAAGGCTGACTGTCCTGATTTTTTTTTTTCTGCAATAATGCTTCTTTCTCCAGTAAGTCAGCCTTGGGAGGCCTGGTTTCTGTTCCTAGTTAAAGATGAGCAGAGGCAGGTAGGGGCCAGGGAAGCTGCTCCTCTCTGCAGAGATATGTGCAGTTGGAGTTTTCTAGAATGCTTGCTGTGGAATTCACTCTATAAGAAAAGCAGAGAATGGCCTCCTCAGATTAGGGGATTTCCTTAGCTCTAATAAGCCTCAGGACAACAGTAACATAAAGAATCTCCGTGATACCATCAACAACGGCAGCAGATAACCTTTGCAATGGAAAAAGAAAAGATTCACGTGGAACATCTGATAGTTCAAGTGGGAGTTCCTTACACAAGCCGAGCCTCTGCTTAGACTTCTGCTATCCTTATCTGAGACCAGACGGTACCAGCATCCTCGCAGATAGAAGTAACCACAATTGCCCTCATTAGCCTCATGCCACGCTGTTAAATGGCCTTCCTCTTCCATTTCCAGGCCAAAGTGTCAGTGACCAGCCCTGAACCACCTGAGCCCAGGACATAACAATTGCCACCTCTAAATCATACTGTAGTGGCCATCTTGACAGAGATGTCCATTGTGTCAGGTGACCAAGGACTCCAGAAACCAGCTCGAGGTTCCCCTATTTCTCCTTTAATTTCAACAAAGGAAATTCCAATTTCTCATGGGTCATCCATCAGCCAAAGCAATAAAAGTATATATTCTTTGGTCTTACACCTATTTTCCCTACTAAGTATTTTTTTTCCACAGAAAGGAAACACAAAACTTTTTCTTTTATGGGGACATACATTTTCCTGAGTGTGTGTGATTTGACACCACATGGGGGAAAGATGTGTTATTGACCCTTGTTTATGCCAGGCAAAAATAAGCCCGTATAGCCACAGCAGCTGCCTGGGAACCTTGCCTCCTGTCTGTCCCTGTCCCTGGAATGACAGATGATCAGGGCTCCCAGGGTCTTTGGGGGTCTCATTTAGGCCATGAAAGACCCTGGCTGCTTTCAGTGGTCCTTAGCATATGCCTAGCTCAGAGCAGGCAACAAAGACAACTTTCTTATTTTAACACCCTCCTCCTTCCCACTTTGAAATGTGCTTCGGTGAATGGGAACATTCCAGCAAATTCAGCAACCCGGGCTTACAAAGAGCTGGCTGTGCTGTTCAGAGAAGAGATGCAATTCTGTTTCTGACAGTATGTGAGTGTGCACTGTGTTTGTGTGTGTGTGTGTGTGTGTGTGTGTGTGACACGTTAGGGGAAAATGTACACTCCAATTTTGTCTTCACAGCTTGCCCAGCAACTTTTAGAAGCTTTTTCTACAAAAACATAGTTGATATAAAACTAAGTGTACCGCTGAGGTGATCCCAGAGAAAGTCACGGGTTACTTCCCAATTTTATATCTCTTAGCGCTCCTACTCACACTTGGAATAAAGACTTTGGGTTTCTAAGATCCAATATTTGTGTGGATAAGGTGCACTTTTGTCTCTGGGTACACAGAGATAATCATATGAGTACATAACTGTAGATTTGTTCTGCTTTTACAATTTTCAATTCGTAAGTGCAAAACCAAATATTTCCAGTAAAGGTAATAATAACTATTAGAATCCGTATTTACTGATCACTAATTAGGAGCTTGAAATTGAAAATGGTATGCCCTTAAGCTTCTTTAATTCTCAAGGCACTACTCTCGGCAAGAGTACTCGGCACAAGAGTACTGAAGACAAAACAAGACTAGAGATCCTGAACCCTGCCAAGACTCACAAAGCTGTTAGGCAGCGTGGGTTGCCACACTTCACCCCAGAATCCTCACATCTCATTGTGACACTTACCCACCTGTCCGGGATAAATGCTACCTGACTGTCCCTCAAGAGGCAGGGAAAGCCTGCCAATCTTGTTAAAAATAAATAAAGGCCACACTGCTTCGGTGCAGCAATTCCTTACCACCTCTTCGTGTATAGGCGCTGCCAGGGATGAGCCTCCAAAGACAGCAGCTGGTTTCAGACTGACAGAAGCTGCAGAAATGGCTGGAATGGTGGCTTCTGGTATGTTGTTAACTTTGCTGTTAGTAGTTCTGGTGACAGATATCATGGAACAAAACTTAGCAAGTACCCAAACCAAAAAAAAAAAAAAATCAAAATTATTTCAACAGGAAAATAGTTGGCAACTAAAATAATGCAATCTTTAAACCTTTGTTTTTTCCTCTCCTCTTTCCTTAGCCTTGTGTTCACACAGGGGTTCGCTTACTGTCTCATGAGACCGACAGGCATCACAATGAAGGCAGTAAGGAACAGAAGAAGTCAGAATCGTTTTGGCTACTGCAGACATTGAGTCCCGGTTCTCAGTAGTGATCATTATAGGAAAGGCATGAGTCTGGCTAACTAACAAAGGGGACACATAGATGTCTTAATAACGTGCTTTCTCCTCTGTTTTAGAAAAATAAAGAAAAGATGAAGACTAGCCACCATGGTAGACTTCCTAACCGTTTCCCATCTCCCTCTGGCAGTTGAAATTCCTCTTCTTTATTGAAAGGTTGAGCCGTTCATTCAACAGCCTGACAGCTTAACCAAATCTCCTTGTGGTGGGGTTTCCTTTACAAGATTCAGTTCACAGATGCCACGGGGGAGGGGGAGTGATCCATATTCCCAGCGGAATGTAACCTCATGTGCAAACCTGTCACACTGCCTACCGGTACATCCTCCACAGTTAATCCCTTCGCAGGGCTCCTAGCCACACTAGCTACATCACCATATTCACGCTGAGGCCCTACCATCTCCTCCATCTTGGGAAACATTGGCATTGAACTGAATCCCAGACCTAATCCTTTATGCAAATACTACCAGGAAATCTGGACCATGGACACATGTGCCTTGTTCACCATACGGAGTGTTCATACTGGAAACGCTGCCCTCTGCCAAGAGCTCTGGAGTCATCCTGTCATGAACTATTAACTCAGAGATCCGTCTTCTCATTGGCAGCTAACCACCAAACCCACAAAGTTGTATTTAATTTGCTCTCGGAGGAAGGACTGAGTTGTCCCTGTGCAAATGATGCTCCTCTGTGGAGCCCCAGAGAACTCTGGATATTCACGACAAGCAACCCTTCTCCTAGCTGTCAGTGGCATGGCTGGTCTGTGCCAGTCAACCTTTCCTGAAATCAAGAACAAGAAAACTACCACTGGCTGCCCCAGCTCTTGAGGGAGCCTGGGCTTCCTTCTGTAAACTCAAGCTTTCTATTAACACCAGTTAATGCACCCTGGTCTCCCGGCAGCTTGCTTATTTGCCTGTAGAAAGGATGCGCCTTGCTCTCTTGGCAACCAGAGATATTACAAACAGCAATGGTGAGAGCTGATGGCTGGGTTTTTCTTGTGAAGTGTATGCACATGCTGGGGTAGGCAAGGAGTTAGTGCAGATTCTCAAAAAGGCATCTTAACACTTACCAACACTGATGCGCCAGAAGGCAAGCCTCAATCTGTCATTGCTTCAAAGCAAGCCGAGAGCCTACAATATAGCTTAGAAGATCAAGGACTTTTGATGTCAAGCTTGGTGACCTGAGTTTGATCCCTTAAACCCACATGGCAGAAGGAGAAAACTGACTGCTGGCAGTTGTCCTCTGACCTCCATATCCACACCGTGGCATGGGTGCATGCGTGTGTGCATGCACGC
>NW_004949203.1:590516-604027 GCF_000317375.1 Microtus ochrogaster
CTCTCTCTCTCTCTCTCTCTCTCTCTCTCTCTCTCTCTCTCTCTCTCAATACAATAAAAATGTAAGTTAAAAATAAATAAACCAGAAAAGTAGCTTTGTTCCCAAACTACTCCCAAGCTAAAGGGTAAACCAATAACAGTAAATGCAATTAGCTGTGTTTTCCTGACCTAAAGCTTACAAAAAGCTAAAAGATCACTCCAGGCATAAATTCCACATAGAACATCCTGTAGCTGACTGCAAAGTTAAAACCAACAGCAATGGAATGTTATTATTTCTGCCTCAGTTGGTTCTAGGAAATACAGCATAGTTTTCATGCCCAAGACTAATGTTATCCTGGGAAGAACACGGCTGTCATGTTCACCCAAAGGACAGCTGAAAGCACCCAGTTCTTTGTCTCTCCAAGGTCTCTTTTCTTACTTCTACTTCATCATATATACTCTCTTATCATATATACTATTGCTTCTGTCTTTTGTTTGTTTGTATGGGGTTCTTGTGTTTCCAAATGTGTGTGTCTCTGTCTATTTGCATTTTGTGTAAATGCATGCTTTTTCTTTAGCTCTTTTCTTCTGTTTGCTCATTTTGTTCTATCCCAAGTTTTAATCTTATTGTATTTTATTATTATTTCTTAGAAGCTTGTTTGTTTTCTAACAAGAGACAGAAAAGGTATAGGTTCAGATTGGGGGAGGGTGAAGAGGAACTGGGAAGAGGAGTGGAGGGGAAACCACAGTCAGAAGGTATTGGATGAAAAAGTCTCTTTTCAATAAAAGAAAAGAAAGACTTGGGACTTTCCAAGTGTTGGGAAAGCAAAACAACAAAACACAAAACCCTTTTCTCATCCTTCCTCTGGTTTCCGCTTCATTCTTCAGGAAGAGGCTCTAGCGGAGGCATCCCTAACCATGAGTCATCTCTCTCAAGAGCCAGGTGCTTCTCTGGGAACACACATATTCTGCTTCCTTTCCTCATGGACCAAGGACTGGGAGGATCTATCCCTACTGCACTTAAAGTCTATGGACAGGACAACAGGACAGGGCTCTGACAGGCTAAGTCAAAGAATATGCTCTATTTCCTTTGATCACAAGAATTGGTTCAGCAGCTTTGCAGGTGACTTGTTGCGTGTTTACTAATACAGGAGGCACAAAGGCTTTAATGATGACAGTCATATTCTAACTTGGAAGGAGGTAGTCTTGGAAGCTGCTAGAAGACACCTTACAATTATACAAGGCGGGAAAACGAACCTGACATAAAGGCCACTCAGCTCCGGTGAGATTTCAGCCTGAAACTAACATCTTTTGAACTCGTCAGTTTCTATTCAAGTTCTTAATCTGATTGGAATTAGCGCATCTCTCACATCCAGCCCAACAGGCATAACCAAAAGAGGTTTTTAGAGAAGAGTTACTTTATAAAAATCATATGGTAATTATGAACATGGTTTATGTATTAAAATAGTTAAATTTGCCCTTCATTGACGTATTATAATGTTTTGGGCACAGTAACATCTACCACTGGGAGTGGTGGCATACATTTGGGAGGCTGAGGTGGAAGTTCAAGGTCATCTTTGGCTAAATAGGCAATTTCAGGCTAGTCTGAGCTACACGTGACCATGCCTTAAAATAAAGGGCAAGGAAAGAATGGAGGCCATGGGAGGGGAAAGGAGGGGAGAGGAAGGAAGAAGAAACCTTGCAGAGATCTGTAAGAATAATAATAATCTTTGTCGGACAATGGGTTTGCTAAACAAAACTTTCCGAAGCATTGCATTTTATTCTCATAAGCAAAATATGAAGTATGTGGGATAAAGACTATCCTTTTGTTTTGAAGGAAACTTGATGTGATATCAAATGAGTATGAGGAGTAAGTAGTGTTGGCTCCTGTCCTCCCAGCACTTAGGAGGCTGAAGTCGGAGGAGCGCCTCAAGTCGGAGGCGAGAATGAGACCCTGTCTCAGAGAGAGGGAGAGAGCAAGCGAGAAACAAACAGACATGTAGACAGACAGACAGAAACAGAGGGAAGGGCAAAGTAGATCCCAGATGTGGACTTCATTTCTAAACAGTCTAAAGTTACTGCTGGGAGCTACATCCCCCCAAGCCTGGAATAAGTTTAAATAGTAGATTTCTACCACCTTTTCCTCAAAATACCTTCTGGAAAAGTAAGGTGACAATGTCCTCAGCTGTCCAAATACATTGAATTAATAAACTCATTCCGTCAACCATCAACAAATAGTGTGTGCCAAACCATGGGCTGGGTTCTAGAATACAGCTTTGTGAGGGACAGAGAGCATTATCTGCCCTTGGGGACCTCCACACCATTGACAAAGAGAATAAATAAACAAGGAAACAAAATGCATAGTGGTAAGTGTCAAAGAGAAGGAAAGAAATGAGGCAAGACAGTAGGACAGGCTTTGTTTTGAAATGGTTACATTTGGACAACCAAGGACGTGAGCGCTCTAGACACCATAAAGCCTGAGAGGGCAGCCAGTCCCAGAAGAGAGCATGGCAAACACAAAGGTGCAAGGCAAAAGCGGACTCCAGGTTTGTTGGAAGAACAGCAAAGACTATTTTATTTATGTATTTATTTTGGGGTGTCTCAGCCATAAGTGCAGTGTATTGTTGTCATATCCACTGTCCCCCCTCTCCAACTCCTCCCAGGCCCCTCTCACATCTCCCTCTCAAATTCATGCCCTCTTCGTTAAGATAATTATTGTTTGTGACATATATTCTACTGAGCCCAATTAATGTTGCCCATAAGCTCACGGGTGTGGAACTGACCACTTGGACAGCCTACTGAGGTTCTCCTCCCAGAGGGAAGCCGACTTTCCCTGGCTCAGTAGCCATTGCCTGCCTGTGGCCCTGTGAGGGCTTGCCCTCCACGCTAGGCTATTGGCTCATGTGGTCTTGCACAGGGATTGTGCACACAACCGTAGCTGTTCTGAACCGGCCTGTTCAGAAGACACCACTCCCCAACATTCCTCCTGGTTGTCTTGCTCTGATAATCCTTCCGCCCCAGAAGGGGGTGATTTTTAAGATGTCAGCCGGTAGCAACTTCACGTTGCTAAGCTGGTAAACCTTGCAGAGAGAGCTTGAAGGTGTAGAAGTGGGGAGAATTCCTAGTGCAAATGTCCTGAGTGGAATGGCAGCACACACAGGGCTTCTGGCCTGGTTCTCAGGAGATGAGGTAGAGACTGGGCCAGGCACAAGCAGCCTGGAAGACTTTGGGACCATTCTGTGCCATGCGGCACTTCACACAAACAAGGGGCTTCCAGCATTCCTGTGAAGCCAAAGAATGTCAACCTTATGGGTCTTGTGACTGGGAAACCTACCAGAGGGAAACCTGCCAAGACTTGGGTGAACTAGCTACGTATTCTGAGCTCCTTGCTACTCGTGGTCTCCCCTAACTCAGCCAGGGCCTTGACTTTGTGAAGTCCTGCCTCAGCCTCCCGAGACCTAGGAATATAGATTATTGTTAGTTTTGTGCCTAAGTTAGGAAAATCTACAGAATGGACCTTGCTTCTACCTTAAAACTAAGCCTGCCCTTCCTTCTTTCATTTACATTTTTTAAATCTTGTATGTGTATCTATGTATGTATATCTATGTGTACCTATGTATATGTGCTGAGGTAAGTTTGAGGGAATTGTTTCTCTCCTTCTACCATGTGGATCCTGGGAATTGAACTCAGGTCATTAGTTTGGCTGCAACCTTCTTTACCTGCTGAATCACCTTGCTCAATCAAACCTGTCTAAGAAGATTCCTTATACCCGGGTTAGATAGTTTGCATGCTTGATTCTGTGACTGCAGGGAGAGGGAGGCCCCAGACGTCCCATTGTCTTGACTTTAGGAGGGTCAGCTTCTTCCTTCAGCCTTGTGATGCTGCCTGCCTGTCAATCTCTTTCCCAGAATTTAGGGGAGCAGGTTAGAGGGACAAAAGTTGCAAAGAGTGGACCAAAAAGAACCCCCAGGGACTCCAGGTAAGCCCCGCATTTTCCCACAAGTATACTGAAATAGTTTCTGATGATCCTTTTCTCTGCTTTCACGAATTTTAACATTCAGACTTAAATCTCTGATTGAGGGCTTTACAGAACTTGATGGATATCATAAATATCTCTTTTTCACACTTCAAAATTAGAGATTTTCAAAGCGTTCAGTCAGGTAAAAAGAAAAAAAAAACAACAACAGAACTTGCTAGGCCATCTAGTTATGCCAGGCTCCCATGCCAGACATTCCTGTCTCTATTCTACAAATACAGCTCCAAGAGATGGGGCAGCCTACCAAAGGCAGCACACTGTGAGGGGAGCATCCAGACTCCCAGCCTGGGAGCCCCACAGCCTTGCTATTTTCACTCTGCTTTGCTTTGTGGACGGTGAGGAGAGCAGATGAAATAGCGTTTCTGTTCCTCCCTGAACTCGCTCTGGAGCTCCTACCCGAAACCCTCATCTATGCCACAAAGAACCCTTTGTTCCACCCTGCACATTCAGAGCACTGCCTGCTGCCAAGGTGGCTTTTAATTTATCAGAGGTCTTCGTGGGATAGTGATATCCAAACTACTTGGTCTACCACTTTCTTAGCCAAGACTCAGTGATGGGAGCAGTCGCGGTACTGCTGGTATGCCAATCTGTTTATTTTGTTTCCAGGGTGGCTTGCTTTTGCAGCTTCCCTTTCACCTTCTGCCAGGGCTGGTTTCCCATTCTGCATTCTATGCCCCAAATAGCCTTCTTCATCATTCTGAGGAGACGTTTCCTACTTTCACTAAGATGGCTTTTCCAAGCACGTGATCCACAACCCTCCTTCTGCTTCTGTGCTCAGAGTTCTAGGCCCCCTTCATCAGCAATCTCAAGTGGAAAGATGGGGACCACCTAAGATGAACCCTCAACTCCGCCACCCTTGGCATCACATTGACTCAGTTTCTCCAGCCTTCCTATTTCCTCAAGAGTAGGAGGCTGAGGTCTCTCATCTTTCCAAGACAATCTCTGGGTTGTCTTTCCAGTCTTGTTTCCTCCCATCTTCTTCACAGGACTCTCCTCTCAGAATTTCAAGCTCATATGTAGTGCAATGTTTAAGTATTTCCTCCCTTAAGACAGATTTTTTGGTGACATTGAGGATCAAGGCAAGGGTCTAACATGTGTTGCACTGAATCACACCCCTAGCACAACAGCTCCCATGACAAGCGTCTGTCTCTTCCTGTCTTCTTAAGCTGCTGCCCTATGTCTCAAGCTTTGCTGCCAAAATTGTTGGCAAAGATGCTAAGCTCAATGACTTTACTTTTTTGTTTGAGTTATTCCCAAGCACCCTCTCTTGAGGTGACTGCAATAGGCTCCTAATTACCCCGGACAAGGTCTGTTCAGTGTCCCAATTCTGATCAACATTTGCAGAGTCAAGTGTGTTGGCATCACCAATTCTGCCTGCATGCTAATCTTAGCTTTGTTGGATGCTTCAGGGCAATGGTAGGAAGATGGAAATCAGTCCATAAGGATTTATTGTCATTCTTTTCATGGGTTTTAGTGACTAAACTCTATTTTGTTTGTTTGTTTGTTTTTCAAGAAAGGCTTCTAGATACCCCAGGCTGGTCTCGCCATGTCAGGATGACTTAGAACTTCTGATCCTCCCGCCTCCACTCCAGAATCTGGGATTACAGATATGCACCAAAACACCCAGCTTATGCAGGCAAGCACTCCACCAACTGAGCTACATCCTCAGGAGTAGAAAATCTGTGTCTCGGCTGTGTTGATTGGTTGTTTCCTTACAGCGATGTGAGTTTTCTAAGCTCTAAAGATAAGCTTGAAGCTTTCTAATTACAGAGCACTTAGCTCCACCCCATTCCTGGTGTTCCTTCTCTGTAGCCTCATAGCCTACTTTTCTCTTCTTCTCCCAGCTCCGCCCAGTTCCTGGCCTCCGCCTTTCACTCTTCCTTTCTCCATTGTGCTTTTGTCCTCACTGCCACAGGTTCTCCATCCCTCGGGATGCATAGTTCACACCCTTACCTCCTGCTGTGGCTGCTCTGATTGGCTGATCCATGGGACTGGAGGTATATAGGTCAGCTGTAGGAAGTCCCCGGCCCTCGGTTTGATCCTCAGTATCACAGAAAATCATTTTTAAGGGAGGAGCCACATAACCTTAGCTGAACATGAGCTCGGCTGCTCTCCCTTCTTTACAGGAGGTTGGTCCACGCTTTGCTCTCTCTAAAGACCCTTTTGCATCCATCAACCCTTGGTCAAAAACAGTTCTTCCTTGGGAAGCCTCTCATCCCTTAGACTCTCCTTCCTGTACTTATAACGTATATCACTGATGTGGGATCCCCTCTGTATGCTGTGAATATGTTTTATTTCCACTGGTTAATAAAGAAGATGCTTTGGCCTGTAGCAGTGCAGAATAGAGCCAGGCTGGAAGAGACATGGAGAGAGTAGGCAGAGTCAAAGAGAGAAGGCATGTAGCCACCAGATACCACTGGAACCTTGCCAGTAAACCATGAGCCTCATGTAAAGTATAAAATAATAAAAATGGGTTAATTTAAGATATGAGTTATCCAGAAATATTCTAAAGCTATTGGCCAATCAGTGTTGCAAATAATATAGTTTTTCTATGATTATTTAGGGCCTAAGAGGCCAGGAACAAATGAGCAGCCTCTGCCAACATACCACAACTCTAAGTCACTATTGGCTTCACAGGGCCAGTGCCATATTTGGGTTACTCCAGACCGTACAGAGTAGTGTGCTTTCCCTTAGGGAGGCTGAGTAGATGTGAATGGAATGAGGGGCACAGAGAACAGGCAAATGGGGCTTGTTCAGTAGTTTATATAACTATGTCTTGACTTTAACTCCAACTTATGGAGTAGCTCAGGGAAGGGGGTACATATGAAGGCATGTACAAAGGAAGTGACTGGCGAGGGCTTGGGATGATGGAACACGGGAGAGGATTTAGACGGGACAGTAAAGGGAGCTCAAGACAGCTGTGGAAAGGTTATGACTAATCTTGACTGCCAGCTGGGATCAACAGTCACCTAGGAGGCACACTTCAGGGCATTTCCAAAGAGATTTAACTGAGGTAGGAAGACCCAACCTGAACGTGGATGGATGGTACCATCACATGGGCCAGTGATTTGAGCTGATCAAAGACATGATGTCAACATCCATTCATCTCTCTCTGCTTCCTGAGCAGTGTTTGGGACATAGAAAGCGTAGAGGTACGGCAGAGGGAAAAATCAGAGCCCCATGGCTTCCCCTAATTTTTCCTCATTTAATTTCCCTAATGCAGGAAGAATGAAAACACATGTTTATAAGGTTATTTTCAAGTTTATTACTGATAATGTTTTGGGAGAACTTCAAGCACAAAATACCAAGGGAGGGGTTGTTGTTTTGTAAGTAGCCTTTAAATATTAAAGTGGGCAAATGTCTTTAAATACAATTAGAAGATACACCATGTTATAAATAAGTACACTGACCACATTGCCTATAAATACTGAATGCATTTTTAACGACAAGATGAGAAATGTGATAAATTATATATAGAATAGGGATGTGCACTCCCTGCTCTACCTATTCTTGGACCAGAGAGAGAAGGCAACAGTGTGGTAGGTTCACTTCTAACATCAAATTTTCTTTCTGGATCCCTCTTATCTTTACATCAGCAGTCAATATTTTAACTAATTTAGCTGAATTCCCACAAGCTTCTCTTCAAGTGATCATTTAAAGACAGGGCAGATGCTAACACGAATCTGACGTAGAAAAGCCTTTCTCACCCTTAAGGTCCTTTCTAGAAGGTTCCATGGACAGTTTTAGAGTATTTATTTCTGAAAATTGGAACACAAACATTTTCCACAACAGAGGAAAACAACAACACAAACAAACAAACAACAACAAAAACCAGCTTCCTCTTTGTGACACAAGGAACCAGTAGTGGGCTGAAACCTTAAGTTCCAGGAGAGCCAGGGCTGCTGCACAGAGAAATCCTGGCTCGAAAAACCAAAACCCAACCAAACAATCAAACAACACCCCTTCTCCACAAAAAAAAAACACATTTGTTGTTGGCCATGGTGAGACACTGAAGTCAAGGTGTCAGGTTTCAATCAAAAGCACAGAGGCTGGGTATAAATAACCCCCCTGAAAGCCCAGTATCTCTGTTGGCCAGGGATTCAGAAGCAGAGAAGCATAAGAATCCCATCTGCAGACGATGAAAAGGAGAGAGGAAATTTTTCTTGGATGTTTTGCTTCAGACTTGTTAGGAGCAAAATAGTCTACCACTTCTCTAACAGCACCGGCTGGGACTGTCGTGCCAAACCATCCAGTGGGCTCAGACTGCTAAACTTGGCCTGGAGATTGCATCATCCATCTGAGAGGCCCAGGGTGCAATTCTGTCTGGCTGCTGGGAAAGGAGAGAAGGAAAAGGCCGGTGGCCCCTGGCATCTACAGCCCACCCTGCTTTGTTTGCTCAGCACTCACCAACCAACAGCACACTTCCATCCTGATAGCAGGTGGAATTTTCCCATGATCCCATCTGGTCAACTCTGCACTCTACTTTAGGCAGCCAGGGATTGTTGACAAACTACAGCTGCAGGACCCGGCTGGTAGCACACACCATCAGGAGGTCAGAGGTCAGGAAACTAAGAATCTGGGTGCTCTTTTCCCTAGCTTAACTTCCTCTCTGTCTGATCACAGACGCTCAGCTGCCCCTTTGGCCAAGGCTCCTTCTCCACACAGCCACTCCCAAGTTCTTGCAGCCAGTGTTCCTTCAGGGCTGTGACTGAGACAAAGATGAGCGACAATTCCTATACCCAAGCGCCCCCATCAGTGCCAGCGAAAGTGAGAATGTTTGGACACACCCCAATACTGACTGCCATACTGGTGACTTGAAGGCTGTCATTCAGAGCACAGGAAGGAGGGCTATGAGGTTCTGTTGCTGTTGACCTTGGGCATGGGATGAAGGGAAAGGGCAAATCTCCACATGTTTCAGACTCTTGTCTTTTATTGTGGGGGGTAAAACTGGTCTATATGTACCTTCACCCTCACTTTTCAAATATTTGATCTTGGAATTGAATCAGGGCATATCGATGACCACTACTTTCATGCTGAAGATAGTAGAATATTAACATTAATATCCAGAAACACAGAGAATTAATAATAATAACTCGGATGACACAAAACTTTAAAACCTGGATTCCTACGGAGCGTGCAGCTGGAAGGTGAGACTTGGGGAAGCACTCCAGGTGGGTTTGCTGCTCACTTCACACTTAAGCCTTGCTTTTGGTGCTTTGTGTGTGTGTGATTTGGTTTTTCCATTTACATGATTACGAGATTCTTATTTCTTTAGGAATCAGTTCTTACTTAATCTTAACCTGACACTTGGATTATTTAACCCTCCTCTAGAAGCAAGCCTGTCCCCAAAACCAGAGCAACAGAAGGAGATCAAACACTTCTCAAGTATAACTTTTCTTTCTTAGAGATTTATATTCTCTCTCTCTCTCTCTCTCTCTCTCTCTCTCTCTCTCTCTCTCTCTTCTCACAAATGTGCAGATGCCTCTGGAAGTCAGAAGAGAGCATTGGATCTCTTAGAACTAGAGCTACAGGAGGTTGTGAGTGTGACTTGGGTGCTGAGAACCCGTGCTGGGTCACGCGAAGAGCAATATTTATCCTTAACTAGAGAGCCTTATCTGTAGTCCCCAAACCTTGTGTCTTGTACCTAAGCGCTCTTTAGCAAATAAGAGATATTGAGATCCCAGGCCATACTACTGACAGGCCAAGGAGTCGTGAAGAAAAGGAAAGGAAACAAAAGCTGAACTATCACGAGTCACAGGGGCACCAGGTTTATCCCAGAACCTCGTAGCGTGTAGTGTGGTACCTTTACATAGACAGATGAGGCAGAAGGTAACATCCCCCAAATAAGTCATCATAAAACATTTGATTATGAATGAAATAAGAGAAAGGTATTCATATGGATGTGAGATGTAAATCAATTTTTTAACCAAAGGGGAATACAGTCTCCTTGAGCTGTAGGCATCTTTCAGCCAATTGTATTATCAGCTTTGGATCCTAATTGCTGCTACTGATTGAGCAAAGGTTCCCAATCTGTGAGCTGTCATCCCTCTAGTGTCACATATTAGATATTTACATTACAATTTATGGCAGTAGCAAAATTATGAATTAGCAACAAAATAATTTTCTGGTTGGGGTCACCACAACATGAGGAACTGACTCTATTAAAGGGTCGCAGCATTCAGAAGATTCAGAACCACTGCACCAGACAATGACTTCCTCTTCTTCCTCCCGCCATTCCTCTGCCTGACCCTTGAGGTTGGAGGAAACAGAGCAGGTTTCTATGGATGCTATGAAGTCCCAAAAAAGAGAGACATCGTGAAGATGCCAGGGCATAGACAGAGCGTGGCCGTATTAGTTGAATTTCTGTCCCTATAGTAAAAACCCAAGGTGGTTAACTTATAAAGAGGAAAGGGGTCATTTTGACCTGTGGTTCTTGAGTTCCTAGTTTAAAATCAAGTGGGCCCATCCCTTTAGGCCTCTTGTGGCAAAGAACATGTGGCAGAGAAAACCTACACTTACATCATAGCCAGGACAGAGGAGAGGACCATCTCGTGACCAAGCCATCAGGGGCACAGCTCAAAACTTTATGTTCTCCAGTTACCCCCACAGCACTTACCAGCGGCACTGCCTCAGGAACCAAACCTTTTACAGACGGACCTTAGGAGGTCACTTATCAAAACTTCCAGAATGGTGGTTTCCTATCACCATGGAGTCATGGAGGGACGTGCAATCCAGGACACTCACTGGTAGAGGATGGATTAATGCATCTTTCTGAGAAAGAAGACAGGACTAGTGTGGACCCGAATGTCCTGTATATATACACACTAGATAGGTTCAGCTAGAGAGTAGCAGCTCATCCAGCTCCATTGAACCCCATGCTCTGTATGATCTGAGTCTGTCCGGGGGAGAACTTTGGGGTCAGTGACCTGGAATACCCCTCTTAATCCCTTGGCTTGGCAGCTCTCGGCAATGGCTCTTAGAGCCTGGCTCTGACTTCTGGAACCTCGTGCTCCTGAAACTTTCTCCCTACCATAGGCTTCTAGTGGTCGCTTTGCCCCACAAAGCCTACTCTATGTCTTAGCACTTTGACTTGCCTGAGAGTATTTAACAGTCTGGCCCAGTAGGAGCACTTGCTTTTGCCTGCACTAGTTTTGTCTCTAAGGAGACCAGCTTTTTTGGCGGTGTTAGGATTTCAGAGAACTTGGCAGGAGGAGAATAAAGTAAATGGCTATAAAGACAGAGAGATACAGGAACCTGAGGTGACAAGGTTAGTATCTGTGACTACTCTTGCTGAGACCCCCTCCATATACAGAGACTAGGCGCTCTCAAGTCTGCTCATCAGGATTCTTTTTAATTAGCATGTATTGATTATAAAATGCGGGTTTGCAGGCTGGAGAGATGGCTCAGTGATGAAGAGCATACACTGCTCCTGCAGGGGATTGGAGCTCAGTTCCCAGCACCTGTGGATCATAACAAGCTGTAGCTCCTGAGAAATTCAACATCCTTGGCCTCTGATATCCACTTACACACATGTGCACATACACAACACACACATGGGGTATCCACAAGCATCTCCACACATGTGCACACACACACAGCACACACATGGGGTGTCCATAGGCATCTCCATACATGTGCACACACACAGCACACACACACACGGGGTGTCCACAGGCATCTGCAAACATGTGCACACACAGCATGCACATGGAGTGTCCACAGGCATCTGCACACATGTGCACACACACAGCACACACACACGGGGTGTCCACGGGCACCTGCACACATGTGCACACACACAGCATACACATGGGGTGTCCACAGGCATCTGCACACATGTGTACACACAGCATGCAAATGGAGTGTCCACAGGCATCTGAACACATGTGCACACACACAGCACACACATGGGATGTCCATGGGCACCTACATGCATGTGCACATACACATATACCTTGGGGTAAATGTGTGAGAATTCAAAAGAAAACAGATTTTAAAAATGAGTTCATTATGTCAATTTCATACTTGCACACAATATACTTGGGTCCTATCTACACCAGTATTATCTTTTATCCCCTGGTCCTCTTCCTTTTTCCCTAATCGTCTCCCATTCTTTTTCTATGCTCCATCTTCTGTTCTGTTCTGAATTCTCGAGACCTCACAACCACTTCCCACTTCTCCCTTGCTTCTCACAGAGTATATGTTTACATTGCCTCGGCTACATCAAAACCAAAACATTTCTACAAATTAAAAACTTTCTGGATTCCTTGCCTTGTCCCTGAGCTTGCTTGTGGAATACTAATTAGCCAAAGAAATGTGTGCTTTATGCTTGCAAAACCAGAAGAAAGGGGAGACCTCAGCAAAGACAGCCGGCTCTGGTGGGAGATTTTCTCCTGTTTCTCAGAAGGTGACTCTGGTCCGAACAAGGCAGACACAGGATGGGGAGTCTCACAGGACAGGGCACCAGGGGAGGCACTGGGATAAGAGACTGTATTGTGTAAAATATGATCTGTGGAGGACCAGACCATTCAGCCAAACAGTGCCTAGTAATACCGTGATTACATCTGAAAGGACAGACATGGATGGATACACCGTTCCAAAGGAGCGAATGCCAGAGCTTTCCATCTTGTCCTAATAGATGGCAAAGGTCACTCTCTCCCTTCACTTGATGGATGACTATGGCAACATCACATTTGTCTTGTACCTGGCAGCCATTCTCAAGTCTGTCATAATGAAGGTCTTCCTAACAGGAAAGCCAAATACTCTCGAGGAGGTTGCTGCAGCTCACCCACTTCACATACCGTTCAAGGCTACATGAGAAGTCCCTGACGAGAGACGTGGGCGACAGGACACATGTGCAGTGAAACTTCAGACAATCCCAAAATGCCATCATAAAAACCATCAGCATCTTTGATGGCCCATGGAATAATATTCTTCTATTCACAGATCTGAAAAAGGGGTAAAAGTCAATGTTGTTTCTTCATTTGGAAGAATTCTGGGGAACTGGCGCTGTCTCCACCCAACCCCCACTCCATACCATTTGGGTCTAAGCTCTGCAGCACCAGTAAACCAGTCCTGACCAGTCATTGCTTGCAAATTAATGCAGTAGGTGAGGGTCAAGAGCTGTGTGTGTGTGTGTGTGTGTGTGTGTGTGTGTTTTCACCTGTGCATCTGCATATGGAGACCAGAAGTTAGTGTTGGTGTATTAGTCAGGGTTCTGTAGAGAAACAGAATATATAGAATTATACATTATATTGTTATACATCATATTATATGTAATTATACATTGTGATAAATTGTATATAAGTATCATATTATATATTAATTATGTATATAATTATACATAATTTTACATCATATATTATATATTATTACATGTATATATAATGGGTGTAGTAATAAGAGCGGCGGGGCTGCATCCCTAGCACCCCGGCCGCACCCCGGCTGCCTGGCTAGCTTATGCCCCGAAATAATTACACGGACACTGTATTCTTTTA
>NW_004949203.1:606202-610179 GCF_000317375.1 Microtus ochrogaster
GCTAGATGTAGCCCATTCCTTAGCTTTCTGCCATTCCAACCTTGTGGCTGAGGTACTGGCCAGAGCCGCTTTTACTGCCACAACTCTCTGGCATTTCAAGGTCCCTGCCAGCAAGCGAGCTTCAGCAGCCTGTGCTTGCAAACCGCACGAACCGCCTGCGTAAAAGAGTCAGAGTTTGCCCTGGCAGGACAGCCCAGAAAGCCAGCATTTTTAAACAGCACAGCTTTTTTCCTGCTATGGCTGAAAACCGAAAAGCATGCGGTCAGCTTTTTGTCAAAACTGTTTAAGTGTTTCGTGGCAGGACCTATTAATGAGCTGCAAATGGGATGATATAATATATAATAGGATTTATTAGAGTGGCTTATAGCTGTGGTAGGAGGAGTCCAACAATGGCTGTCTCCTACTGAGAAGGTCAAAAGTTCAGTAGTTGTTCAGCCCACAGGACTGGCTGTCTCAGCGGTCTGTCTGGTGCCGGAGTTTTAGTGAACTCTCAGAGAGTTGCTGGTCTTCAGTCTGTGACAGAATCCCAAGTGCTAACACCAGGGAAGGAATGCCTCAGTAACCGGATAGATGAACTTGCCCATCAAGTGAGGGCAAGAAGACAAAAGCAAAAACTTTATTGTTCCATTCCTTTCATGTAGGCTGTCACCAGAAGGTGTGGCCCAAATTTAGGGTGGTCTCCTGACCTCAGATAATTTAAATTTAGGATGGGTCTTCCCACCTCAAATGAGACAATCAAGAAAACCCTTTACAAGAAAGGGCTAGGGATGCAGACTCATAGTTTCGTGGGAAAGGTGGCCCTTCACCAGCCTAGCAAAGTAAGTGAAGACCAAGTGGGTACTGACTCTGGAAACAGGGTGGGATGTGGGTTAGGCTGCCTGAAGTGGAGAAGTGGAGCCCTCCCTCTGGTTGGATCCTGGAGTGCTCTCGAGGAAACCCCCTGACAGAGACATTGATGTGGTGGGGCCAAGCCTCAGAAGGTCTTCCAAGTCATGCTAGGCAGACTGCTCTGACTGGAGGTCATGCAAGAGGTCAAATCTAAGGAAGCCGTGAAGACATTGCTGTGTTGGAATCATCACCCCACAACAATCCAGAAGGCTGGCTGGAGGGGCAGAGGTCCAGACACCATCCAACGCACAGAACAGCAGTGTGGAGAGGAGGAGACGCAGGAGGAATTCAAAGGAAGAGCGGTGTGTTTCTGAACATGGGAAGTGGAGAATTCATGCCACTATGAATTTAGATTGCCTATGGACCATCAAAGTGAGAGATCCAGCAAACAGATAAGAGAATATGCAGGCAGATGTCTAAAATGATTTTATTGACATTCAATTAGTATAAATGATACTATAATATTTGTTTCCTGACTTTCTGGTCACCAAATGGTAACAGTGTAAGTCTTGTTCAGCTTTCAGTGCTGTGTATAAGACTATAACTGTGTAAGAACTATTCCCATGTCAGCTGTGCTTTACCATAAACCACAGTTGGCTTGTTGCAGAATGTTTGTTTATAATTCTAGGCTGGAAATAACTTTTATTTGGTGTTTCCAGATATTGTCTTCCTCTCTGATTGTTCTTGAGAAATCTAAGGATTCTGATTTGTGGTCTTTTGATGGTGGCTGTTTTGAAGCAGGATCTCCTTCTGTCTAGGATGGCCTTGAACTTCCATCCTGTGGCCTCTCTGCGCCAAGTGCCACAAAGCCTAGCTCTCTTGATTTTCATATAGAAATTCTTAGAGTAGAAACCAAGGTCTTTAAAACTAAATGGGAAAAAAGCAATTTTTCTCTTCATTGTGTTCAAACTCATATTCTGAGCTTCCTTTATGGGGTTGGGCCACAGAGCGCAGTAGTATGAGTAGAAGCCCAGGCTTAGCTGCTTTAGAAACAGACATGTTCATAGCAGGCCTTGGTCATTGCAAACATCTGAAATTCTATTTCCACTTATTACTTTTACAAAATAGTGCTAGCTGTTAGGCCTACTGCTAAATGTTGTTATTTAATGTAGACAAGAAGGCATATATATATTTTTATCCCACATTCATTTTTAATATTTTAATAACTTTATTTGGATATTACTTCATTTGTCATGCCACATATTTTTATAAACATTATTCCAAGAAGGAGTTTATGGGCTTCAGAAAGCTGCCAAATGTATTCATGGACGAGAGAAAGGTCAAGAACTTCTGGTCCTGAGTTTGAAGGCTGTGATGCTGGTGAATAGGTCACTGCTTTTGCTGAGCAACCATACGCTGAGAAGGATGTGACCTATTCTAAGGGCTGCAGAAATAGATGAGGAATCACAGGAAATAGTTGGCTGCAAATGGAGATGAAGCATGACTTGTTTGCTTAGGAAGCTCTGGCCTCCTTCCCAAAATAGTTGGTTTTTGTAGATTCAGTCTTCTGTTCAAAACAGGCCCCAGGAGCTTTCCTTTGTTGTTCCCAATGCAATGGTGTGCTCTGATCCTAGTCATGGGGCACTCTTAAGATGAACACAAAATGCTGTTTGACTGTTAACCTCAGATATGATAAGCCCAACATGGTGGGGCAAGCCTATAGGACCTGCACCTGAAAGGCCGAGGCAATCAGATCCTGAGTATGTAGGGCTATATCTGCTCAGGTGACTTAGCAAGACCCTGGTCTTGTGTTTGTTTTCTTTTAAATCAGATTATGATTCTAATAATTATAAAACAAGGGGGAAGAACTGCATATCATCTCTGAGATAAATATGCCACGAAGAAGAACTTGGGAAGTTGGAGAAGGGGCATCTGAAGTCAGGAAGTGCTCTCCTCAAGTGGACACAAAGTCAGATGTGGCCACGGGCTCCATCCCTTCTTGAACTCACAGGATGTCTCTCAGTTCACAGAGCATGTCCTTTCCAGTCTCTTTAGGATGAAATGGGCACCAAGCCTTATCACCATCTTATCCTGAGTTCTGCCATCTTGTATCTCTGCTCTTTGAAGGAAAAATGAAGAATTTCTATGGAGCTTTGGACCACTAAGAAATGTAGGTAGACTCACTGTTGAACGTCCATATTAGTAAGCTTATATGACCACAGGGGCCTTGTTCAAACTGTTGTTTATAATTTGAGAACTGGGAACTACCTGAGAGTGTTACCTGAGGCAACTGTGGCAGGACAGTGGCACCTGCTTGTCATCTGAGCACTTGGTAAATTCACGCTGGAGGGTTATGGGTTGGAAGCCAGTCTGGGCTACATAGTGAGACTCAACTCAGGAAGAGAGGGAGAGGCAACTTATTAAATAATTATAGTTTATCTGTACTTATCAAATGCTTCAAAGTGTTTGAAAAATATCACCCAATTCAGACAGAATTCATACTACAGAACTAAAATCATCAAAAAAAAGTTGCATAAAAACATGCCTATTAGGCTTTTCAGTAAAAGCGTGTGCCTTGTATGGGGGCTGAAGGATGCTCATAAGTGTCTGCCTACAGATCTATGAGATGATGTCTGCTTTTCACGTGTGTACTTTGGAAGCCAGAAGTAGAAAGGAGTGGGGAAGGGTAAGAATTTCGAAGAGAATTTGTCAATCTTTAATATATATATAATATCTTCATAGAATTTAGAAGTATGAACCTACTTTTGTGATTTAAAATGCAACTGGAAGAATGAACAGAGCAGCTCCTATCATGTGTGATGGTAATCACCTGGCTATTGGTTTGTAAATTTTAATTTGTCACAAAAAAACCCTTCCAAATCAAAGCAGCTGTCTGTCCATTAAGATTAGGTTTAACTGTGAATAACAGAGACTGTAATAGCCAAGATGACCACGTCTTGGGCAAGTGAGACCTGTACCTCCTCAGAAGAGGCCATTTGGCACTGTGATGACAGCCCTGCCTGCCTGCTGGCTTCCTCTTCTGCGTCCCCCTGATGCAGAACACTCAATAAAGATTGTTCCCTTTAAATGATAGTCAAATCACGTCTGAATATGTTGGATAGAAAATGGTTTGAAAGGATAGAGATAGA
>NW_004949203.1:610551-612743 GCF_000317375.1 Microtus ochrogaster
CAGCTTTCTAAGAGGCCACAATAACATGTTTTCATTCTGCCCTCCTCTCCACTGGCAAATGGAATCTTGACATGTTGCTGACGGGTTTGTAAATTGCTACAGCTACTTTGGAAAACCATATGTCAGTGTGTCCCAAGGTTATCGAAGCTTCCATATTGCCAAGAATGCCACTCTTAAATATATAGGAGGAACAAGTACATAATCAAACTGTATTTACGAAAGCTTAAATGGGAAACAATCCATTATTACTCAAAAGGAAAATGGAGAGATAAGTCCTAATGTGTTCATTTAATGAAATATTACACATCTCTGGGGTGTAGCTCATATGAAATGCCCTGGTTTCAGTTCCCAATACTACAAAAATGAAATATTGTACAGTAACTAAAGAAAATCAACAGCACATGCAACAATATGAAAACATTTACAACTCTTTCTTATTTTTAGTAAAAGATGCTAAGTAAAAATAACAGCTCACAAGGACATATTTGATTTCATTTGTAGAAATGAGTCTAAACTAGTCTGTGGGGATAGGCGTCAGAAGAGAAGTTACTCCCTAGAAGCAAGTGTGGAAGGGGGCAGCACTGGTAGTGTGGTCTGGGGAATTTGCCCCGGTGGTGGTTTCGTTGATACACACATGCACACACACACATGCACGTACACATACATGCACATACACGTACACACAAACACACACATGCACGCACGTGCACACACACAGCATGCACATCTAGGATCCGTGTGCTTCTCTGCATATGTGCTGTATCATGTTTTGATGGAGGAAGGTCATTGGTTAATTAAATAAAAAAGCTGCTTGCCCTGATAGGTTAAAACGTAGGTGGGAGGAGCTCATTGAGAGGTCCTGCCACAAAACACTTAAACAGTGTTGATGAAAAGCTGAACGCATGCTTTTCGGTTTTCAGCTGTAGCAGGAAAAAAGCTGCGCCGTTTAAAAATGCCGGCTTCTGGGCTGTCCTGCTAGGGCAAACTCTGACTCTTTTACTCAGGCGGTTTGTGCGGTTTAGAAGCACAGGCTGCTGAAGCTTCCTTGCTGGCAGGGACCTTGAAACGCCATAGAGTTGTGGCTATCAACATGGCTACATCCAGTACCTCAGCCATGAGGCTGGAAAGCTAAGGAATGGACTGGATCTAGCAGGCAAAGCCACACCTTTAGTCCTACTGATATTGCTTGGTAAATTAAAGGCTCGTGTGGTCAGAAAAAAAGAGATATACAGTAAAGAGAGATTCAAAGACAAAGAAAATTTCTAAATGGTTTGAAGTGTGTTAAAAATATATGCAGACTAAAAGTTGAAGTTCTTAAAGTAAAAAACAAAAAAGGAAGAGAGTTGTTGTGTGTGGTAGTACACACCTTTAAAAAGGTCTTTGTGTGCTGTCAGTGTTTATGACCGTCAGTGCATACGTGGAGGTCAGAGGACGACTTCCTGAGTTGGTTTTCTCTGTCCACCGTGGTGTGGCTTCTACAGATTGAATTCAGTTAGTCACGTTTACGTGGTGAGCTCTCCACTCACCGAGCACCTTACTGCCCCGCCCCACAAATTCTTAGGAGTTAGAGGAGAGAATGTGACAGCCACTGGGCAGAGCTTTGTGTGCTTTGCTTTCCACAGCAGCCCCCTTGCTGAGGGTGGATGCCCATAACATTTACTGAGTGCGTAATGATGTCTGACCTTGCAGCCATTCATATGTACACATGGCTTTGTTTTCAGTGGTTCCTTGTAAAACTGAAGTTCTGGAGAGAGTTTTGGTCAACAGAAGTGAGAAGAGCAGGGAGTCTTCTGTCTGCTGCCAAAGTCTGACTCTAAAACCACTTTTTCAATGCTCTCCATTTTGTCAAGAGACATTTGAGAAATACAGGGATGGAGGTGTCACTAGGGACATGGACAGATGTCCTTTTGGCCTAAGGAAAGACATATTTTTGTTTTAAGAGCCATATGGATAACAGAGGAGGCAGCCAATATAAGCAAGGTGGGCCCAGCAATGGGGGTGGCGAGACCAGGAAGCTACCTTCACCACTGGGATGTGCTGTGAGTTCTCCTAGGGTCACCACTTGGCCACAGTCATTGAGTTCCTGCAGTGAGAAAAGTCTTTTCAAAGGCCAGGGGCTTAACATCTCAGGATGCTCTGGGAGGGAAATACGGTGTTACTGTAGGAGAAGTCAACTTTACCTGGTGGAATGG
>NW_004949203.1:613557-618147 GCF_000317375.1 Microtus ochrogaster
GATGGGCAAGCTGATGGGTTCACAGAGAAGGGAAAAATGCAGTCATCATTTATTTCCCTCCTGTGCCCCCTTCCCCAGCCAACAGACTTGTCTAAAGCCACTATAGTAAAAATGAGGCTCTTCAGATGTTTCAACAGTTTGAAAGACATAACAAGAGCTATTGGGATTTGTGGCATCTCCACATACCCAGCAGGAGAGGATGTGAAGAACTAGCTCCCCCAGGCTCTGGGTGCCTCGGCTTCCCTGCCGTGAGGGACTGTAACTTGGAACTGCGACAGTAAGCTCTTCAACCCTCAAGCTGCTTTGTGCCACAGCTCTTCCCCGTGCCTATCCTACCCCCTGGGCCCCGTCAGCCAGCACATCCCACCTGGGCTATTCTAATGCTGGTGTCTCTCCTTCCTCTTGTCTTTCCAGCCCTCCCTAAATCCAAACAGTGCCAATGTTACTGGGACAGCTCCTTAAATTCAGCTTCCTCCCAGGACCCATGGGCCTGCTTGAGAACTGCCAACGTTATCTCATTCTCTGACTTCCAACACTTGTTCATTTGACTCTACATGATGGTGCTGAGAAAAAAACGTCCTCAAGTCACCATTGGCATGGCAAGCCGAGCAGCCATTTAAAGTATGTGACTGGATGGATTTTAGACTTCAGAGACTTCTTTGACCATTGTCATAACCATTTTAAAACATCTGATCACTCCTCCAGCCTGCACCCGTTAGCAGTTCCCCCAACTTGCCAAGACAACCATTTATCTACTTTCCATCTTCATACATTTGTCTGGGCTTATTTTTAGATTCAAATACACCAAACTCTGTCCTGCATTATGTCCATGGAGGTGCTGCTTTCTGCAGCTCCAAAGCTCTAAGGCTCCGTACCCCCATACTTGGCTTAGCTGATCCCTCACCGTTGATGTTTAGATTGACACGCACTTGGGGCTGTCCCGGTGACCCTAAGATAGATTCCCTATATTTGCCTTTGTCACAATTTCTTATTTGTGTTCTTCCTAGTAGAGGTTGGGTATCACTTAAGCAGAATGTTTGGGATTAGAAATGTTGCTGAGATTTGCATAGATGGTAAATCATTGTGCTGTTGTTTTTTTTTTTAAACAAACTTGGATCATCTAGGAAGAGGGAGCTTCAGTTGAGCAAACAGCCACATCAGATTGCCTGTAGGCACGTCTGCAGAACATTTTTTGATTAATAATTTGATGTGAGAGGGCCCAACACACCGGGGATGGGGCTACCCCTGGGCAAGTGGCCCTAGGTAGTAAAATAGAGCAGGCTGAGCGAACCCGGGAGAGGTAGCCAGTAGTCAGCATTTCTTCATGGTTTCGACTTCAGTTCATGTCTTTAGGTTCCTGTCTTGAGTTCTTGCCTTGTCTTCCCTGAGTGATAGATTATGATGTGGAAGTGGAAGCCAAATAAAGCCTCTTCTCCCAGTATGCTTTTGGCTATGTAGTGGTTTAAAGAAAGTGGCACTCATAGGGAGTAGGCTCATAGGGAGCAGCCCTATTGGGAGGTGTGGCCTTGTTGGAGAAGGTGAGGTCTCAGAAGCTCAAGCCAGGCCCTGTGTGTCACTCTCTTCCTGATGCCTGCTGAACCAGGACTCTCAGCTCCTCTCCAGCACCATGTCTGCCTGCATGCCACCATGCTTCCTGCTGTGCTGATAATGGACTAAACCTCTGCAATGTAAGCCAGTCCCAATTAAATGTTCTTCTGTATAAGAGTTGCCATGGTCGTGGTGTCTGTCCACAGCAATAGAAACCCTAACTAAGTCAGGTTTTATCACAGCAACAGAAAGCAATGAGGGCAATTGTGAATCTAAAAATTCAAAGTATGAAATGTTCGGGAACCTAAAACTTTTGAGAAATACGCCAGGGCTCAAAAATTGTACTTCAGTTCATTTTCGGAGCACAGAATTTTGGGTTGTATGTTGAATCTGTTCTTCCATGGCTGATGACCACGGGTTTGCCTGGCCTTGGCTCTCTGAATCCCTCCACCTGATTGTAAGCCCAACAAGGGAAAGGCTGCACCTGTTTCGTTCTCTGTTGTATCTCTAGGAGCAATAGCCAGGCTTGGCACGTTGAAGGTGCACTGTAAACATTTAAAGAATAAATGAATGAACACTCTTAATTATTGTCTCAGGGTATAGTGACCACTACTACAATTAATTTTAGAAGGTTCTATCACCCTCCCCCAATTCCTGAATCCACTGGGCAATTGCTCCTCACCTTCTCCCTACTGAATGAATAAAGGAACCTTTAGAAAACTGGTATTGACTGGCAAAAGATCAATGCTTCTGTTTCAAGCAATGGATGCTGCAAGGCCTCATTATCATACAGTTGTGTGAAACAAAATTATGAATTAGATTTCTCTTCAAATAATTTTAATAAGAAATGGGAGCTGGTTTTGGGTTTTTTTTTTTGCCTCATAACAATTGCAATGCTCCTAGGGATGTATTCTTATATATAAGGATGCAACTGTTTCTGTTAGCACGCCATATCAGGATGCTTCTTACAAGGGCTGTGGCATTGGGGACTGTTAATTCTTCCTTCTCTTCTTAAAATAACATTATAGATTGCTGATCCTTCCCTTGAATATAAATAGCGGGATGGTCACTGTGACAACCCTGCCCACTGGGTCTCTCTTCTGGTCTGATATAGCCTCATCATAGAATATTTGCCCAGCATGCCCAGCACCCTGGGATCAAGTACCAGATCACATACACACATACACATACCCCGGAAAGGTCATCTTAACACCATCCAAGATTCAGAACGGCTCTAGACAAATCTTGATTGTAAATTGAAGAAAGAAGATGACATTCTGCTTCAAACCATAATGGACTTTCTATCATGGCCCAACTAAAGATTTATTAAAGAAGTTCATAAATAATATCCATGTGTAAACAACAATGAAATGATTGGCAACGGCTTGCACATTATGCCCGGCTTTCTTTCCTGTCATTTTACTTACCCCCCCCCCCCGTTACCCCCGTGTCATTCAGAAGCTTACTAGCTGCTCATGTGTCACAGACACAGAAATAGATCATTGGTTAGTTTACCTGACTCTGTGAATGAGCCTGAGCAGGGTATGCTGGGGCAGCTGATGACTGACCACACCTTCTCAGCTCTGCATTAAGGGTGCCAGCTGACAGCCTGAAGTCAGCCGTGGTGAGGGTGTTTGCACCAGGAGGACTGGCAAATGCTATAAACTTCATCCTCGGGGCTTTCCCAATCACTCTAAGACTAGATTCCCTATACGTTTCTTTGTCAAGATTCTCTACTTGTTTCCTTCCTGGTAAAGGTTGGGTATCACTTAAGCAGAATGTTTGGGATTAGAAATGGTGTAGGTAATTGTGCTGTTAGCTATGCTACTGACTCAACGGACTGATATTGTTCTCTGTCTACCACTCCCCCTTTTATAATAGAGCTATGCACCTACCCTAATCCAGAGAATGAATACTCTCAGGCCATGCATTTTTAGAGCAAATACTCTGTCCCCATTTCCTCTTCCACTCTTTCGCTGCTCTCAGTGAGAGGCACTTTTGGCTCTGAGCTCTGTTCTCAACAATGCTCTTCCTACTCCCCACAACAGACTAAAATCAAATTAGAACATCCTAGGGATTTTAGCTAGCTTCTTATGTCAGTTTAGAGAGAATGAAGAACACAGTGGATTTAGGTCCAAAAAAAAAAGACTCCCCATACAGACATCTGCCAGCCCAGAAATGCACAGACAATGCTTAATACGGACAATTTCTTCATAGGGACATATGATGTGAGCATGTACACACACCTAAACATTTAACTTCCAGCGCTTCTGCATTCCGGACACAAACCGCCCTAAAGACCATGTGAGATTGCCTCTCTCCTGGTCCAGTGATCCTATAATATGAATGCTTAGATCCATTCAGGGAAAAACAAAAGCTGCTCTCGGACATCAAGTCCTCAACCTGACTGCGTTGCCGCATCACTTGGGGAACTGAGCAAACTTCAGATGTACAGGTCCCATCCTAGCAGATTCAACCAGAGGAATCTGGGCTGGGCACAGGGCATTTCTATTCTTAGGAGCCCTCAGTGACTGAAGGGAACACCCCTGACCTAATCCCCTGAGTTTTCAAGGAAGAAACTGGAGCTTTTCTCGGAGCCCTGAAAATTACACTAAAACTCAGATACCACTGATTCCCAAATGGCAGATCTAACAGAATTGCATCCCCTCTCACCTCGGGAAGTTCCTTGTTGGTTTGTTAAGACCCCCAAACCAGTCATGGGAATCTAAAGGATTTCCTATATCAGAAATCCAATTGTCCTATTTCATTCCAGGACTGATCTAGATGATCCTGTACAAATGCTGACCTTACTTTCCTCCATATTACAGTTGTGTCTAGAATTAAAGGGAGAGTCGAGTGTGTTGGCTCACATCAATACCGAGGTAGGAGAACTGCAAATTCCAGGTCATCCTGGCCTACATAGCAAGTTCTAGGTTAGCTTGGGCCATGTAGAAAAATTGTATCTCACAATAAGGGGGTAGGATAAGGGGAGAAAGGAGGAACAGGAAGGAAGGAAGGAAGGAAGGAAGGAAGGAAGGAAGG
>NW_004949203.1:618247-623392 GCF_000317375.1 Microtus ochrogaster
GGAAGGCATGCAGGGAGGGAGGAAGGAAGAAAGGTTATATAAATTACATAATGGTAGGAGCTTTTAAGACTGACTAACCTTTACTATGTCAGCTACGGACCCTGCTCAAGAACGTATGCCCAGTAATCCATGTGTAAATATTTGATATTCAATGTCTTGGCTGTGGGTTGGGAGTCATTTGATCATGTAGCTAAAGTGTGGATTGCTAAGTCCTATATCTTGGGTACAGATCCTGGCCCTACTGAACAGCCCACATCCTTGAATGAGTCATTGGTTTTGTGCCTCAGTTTTCTAACCCAGAAGAAAGTGTCTACACCAGACAGCTGTCCTTCAGAGTAAATCCAGAAGAAAGTGCCTCCACCAGACAGTCGTTCTGCAGAGAAAGCGGTAACTTTTTCACAGTACCTAGTCCTGAGTCACTCAGCAGAGCTCAGTGGTTGTTTCATTGGCTCAGCCTCTCTCTCCACCTCTTTGTTTAGAGCTTGCCGGAAGAAGAGAGGAGCCTTTTAGAGCCACAAAGGACTTACTTGGAAGTGGTAGCCTAGCCGTTAGATATATTGAGCTCTCTGGTGGCTTTGAGGGTTACCAGAGGCTAAGAAGGCATTGCATCCAAGGTGTGCATTCTGCTCTGGTCCTATCTATTCTTCTTTGGCGAATTTCACTGATTCTTGAGGGCCACAGGTCATCCCTTCAACTGGACACAGACTGGTCATGGTCATGGCTGGGGTGTGGCAGGGAGGGATGTTTCCCTGCTTGAGTGCCTGGTGGAGTTCAGTCTTCTTCCAAGGTGCAGAACGTGGCAGATGACAAATGTGTGGCGATCGATACAGGTTGATAGAGATTTGCAGACTCTTGTTAGGTGACAGCCTAAAGTCACCAAGCACTCCAGTGTCCATGCTTTCCTCAGGAGCTTCCCTGTCTGATGGAGGAGGGTCATCTTTATATCTGTTGTTTTATTGGTTAATTAATAAAGAAAACTGCTTGGCCCTGATAGGACAAAAAATTAGGTAGGCGGAGAAAACAGAACAGAATGCTGAGAGAAAGAAGCCGAGTCAAACAGTCTCCATGATTCCCCACCCGACACAGCCGCAGGTTAAGATCTTCCCTGGTAAGCCTCCTCGTGGACTACACAGATTATTTAAAATGGGTTAGGTCAATATGTAAGAGCTAGCCAATAAGAGACTGGAACTAATGGGCCAGAAATAACTGTGCCCATATTCCCAATTATATGTTTATAAATGTTCTTTTACATTTAAAAGGGGATATGATATATATGAATAATTTGCATTGGTATGGATTTTAAGGTCAATTTTGTTATATGTATATGTATTTCTGATATTGATTGAGGTATTGTGATTGTGTAGTTCATTTAACAATGTAATATATAATTAGGAAATATAGGTTGATAAAGGATAATCATCAATAATAGTAAAGCTTGTAGTCATGTTAGTTAGATTTTCTAGATATATAGAAATAGGGTTGGAGAGATGGCTCAGCCGTTAAAGGCTAGGCTCACAACCAAAAATATAAGATATATAGAGATATATTTCAGTTAGATAGACATTCTTCATATCTTTCAAAGACTACAGAATATGGTAATTTAAGATGTTTTAATAACTTAGGGCTTTTCATGACAATGAGACACATCTGCTTCTGACAGCACCAATCTACTTCAAGAAGAAGATGGGCATCAAAGAGGCTCCTTATGGAGTTTGACAGCCATTTGGACAAGAAACTGCTCTTGCCTGGACTGTTGCATAAACTGGACACAAAGAACCCTTCAGAGAGAGGACTGCTAAACTTGCCTAAAGGTGAGATGGTCTTTTGGGGTTCCTGATTCATGAAAGAGTCTGCGAAACATTCTACAGGACACAGCAGAAAGTGACTAAACTGTCTTTAAAATTTCCTGCTTCATAAAAATGTCTTCTGGATACTGTGGGCCTGTAGGCCGAAGATGGATGCCCCAACAGTACAGAGGAACTTTGGGTGACTGTCCAGGCAGCGAGTTGTCTCTGTCATTTCTAGAGTTTTGGAAGTTGTTTGCTTAGGTAATATTATATCCTCCTGGAGTCTTTGATGGAGTCAAAAAATGGTTAGTTATAGTTATAGTTTTCCTTAGTTATCATAAAGGATAAAATAGATATAAATATTACAACTATAATTCTTGCTTTATAACTGTTTTGCTATATGTAATTGTACTATGTTAAAATGAAAGCCTTCTTTTTTGTTTAAACAGAAAAAGGGGAAATGATGGAGGAGGGTCATCTTTCTATCTATTGTTTCATTGGTTAATTAATAAAGAAAACTGCTCGGCCCTGATAGGACAGAAAATAAGGTAGGTGGAGAAAACAGAACAGAATGCTGAGAGAAAAAAGCTGAGTCAGGCAGTCGCCATGATTCTCCCTCCCAACACAGCCGCAGGTTAAGATCTTTCCTGGTAAGCCAGCATGTGGGGCTACACAGATTATTAAAAATGGGTTAATCAATATGTAAGAGCTAGCCAATAAGAGGTTATAACTAATGGGCCAGACAGTGTTTAAAAGAATACAGTTTCTGTATAATTATTTTGGGGCATAAGTTAGCCATGTGGGAGCGGGGGCGAACGCAGCCCTACAGCTCCATACAACACCTGTCCACTCCCACAAGGCGGAAGGCTTGCTACTTGTGTACACACCAGGGTTTCCTTAATTTTCCCACTAGTTGCTCCTAAAACAGCTTTTTGGTTCACTTTGATAGATGCCCACTCCCACCCCAACCTTATTTTCAGCAATTTGTATTTCCTATGAGTGGATAATTTGGAACCCCCACAACTATCTCAATATCAGCGTCCTCCCCAGATCAAAACAATCAGCTTTGATTATCTTAATAATTGACGAGGCCTTGTTCCTTCACGCATCACCAAGACTCTACAGTAGTTACTCTCAAGAAAACAAACTTTAAATTAATCTTACTTAGTTTACAAGACAAACAAACAAAACCCACCAAAACAGTTTGGTAGCTAACATTTCAGGATCACGAAAACAGGACAAAGTCCTAAGGTTTCCATTTGCTCCAAGTCCTCTCTTTATAAATAATCTATATTAGCAAGGAGAGGCAGTCAAGGTCACAGGGCTGGTGTGAGCAAGGTTAGAGTGGGAAGCCAGGGCCTCTGCCAAAGGAGGAACTGTCAATTAAGGAAGCAGTTACAGAGCAACTTCTAATCATAAAGCCCAGAGCAAGGTATGGGGAAGTCCACCCCACCCCAAAGTCATCTTCCTGTTCTTGGGGTGCGAGATTCAGTCTCTGAGTGCAGCTTTGAGTTTTATGAAAAGAAGATGGGGGGGATGTGACAACTGGCCCTGTCAGTCATCTCCGGAGGTGACCTCTAAGAGGTGGGTGAGTAGGGATTAGTCAGATGATGGGGTGTGGCCTGGGGGTGTGGGAGGAGTGAGGGGGAGCTTCCTGAGGGAAGGGACCTGCAGGTAATTCCAGGGAGGATGACCTCAGGATGACCTGTAGCCATCCTAAGTGTCCTATAGTGCAATGCACCTTTTAGACTTTTGAAGCCAACAAAAGGCAGCTGGGTTTGTGCTGCATCCTTGCTTTTATTTTCCTTCGATTTGGAATTTAAGAAAGTAATCTCCAGTCCCTAATGCCTGCTGGCGCAAGAATCAGGAAGCACTGGGGTGCGGGTGGGGGTGAAAGCTGAACTGGAGTCTAAAAAGTGACTTTTTGGTTTTTTTAATCACAAAAGTAATTTATCTGGACTTATTCAAAACCCATCAGCATGTATTTTCTGACTTTTTTTTTCTGACTTCTTTTATATTATCCAGAACTTAGAAGATTTTCTTCCCGTTTCTCAATGCCCAATTCCCACTCCAGCTCAATCCCTTCTTTGCGCTTTTCTCTCCTTTTCTGACGTAGAAGGAAAAGAAGGTGTTAGGAGAGAGGCTACCAGGGAAAGAGTGCTACGTGATGTTTGGGGGTCTGTCTGAGTCTGAGTCTGTTCTTCTGATGGGAACTGGCTGCAAGGGAGTTAGAACCAGTTCGAAACTTTCTCTGGTCTTGGTTTTCATCTACTTTTGATATTCAACCCACTTTCTATTTATTTATTCTTTTAATTTTTAAACCACATTCTGGGTATGAGCGCATGTGCCCATGGTGTGTGTATGTGTGTGTGTGTGTGTGTGGTGTAGGTTAGAGTACAGCTAACTCCAGGAGTTGATCCTTTCCTTCCACGATGTGGTCCTAGGTGCTGACCTTGGATCATTGAGCTTGGCAGCAGCAGGCACCTTTATCTGATGAGCCATCCCTCTGCTCCCCATGCTGCTTCCATAATTGCAAGGTCTGGAGTAGAACAGACCTACAGTCAGACACATGATGCCACTGAGGAAGTTCATACATCAACCTTGTCAATCAATAGTGATGAGTCCCTAGTTCCAGTCCCAAAGGGGGAGAGCAAAAGGCACCAGAGCAATGACAATGGAAGAAGCACACATTACAAGAAGAGTGACGTAGGCAACTAGTGACTATACAGGTTTATCATTCTGTGCAGGTGTGTGCTTCTGGGGATGGACCAGACACTTTTGTGACATTAAACTTGATCGACGGGTACTGTGATGTGTGTGTGTGTGAGTGTGTGTGTGTGTGTGTGTGTGTGTGTGTGGTGTTGGGGATTGAACCCAGGCCTTCAGAATTTTGATTCTTGTGAGTCCCAACTAATACAACTTTAAGAGAAATAATCACTCTTTAAAATTCCTTTTTAGCTGAAATGCATGGAAAATTAGTGATGGAAAAGACTGAGGGTTCAGACTACAGGGTTACCTGGAAACACTGACTCAATGAGCTCTGAGCCATCAGGACTATCGGACCACCAGCAGTACCAAAGATATTCTGAAAAAGTCCTCAAGCCAGTAATAGACATTACAGATATCATTACATGGTCATTACAAATAAACTCAAAGATTAGTACTAACTGAAGGAGATAGGTAAAAATAATGAGCTGTCTGCTGCTGTTAATGCAACTTTAGGAACTTTTAAAATTCCCTCCTCTCTCAGTTCTTGTATCTGTTGATAGTACTTACTTCTTACCCATATTAGGACAGAAGCCTAGAGTTAGCTTTCTCCATTGCCTTTCCTTAATCACACACACACACACACACACAC
>NW_004949203.1:623492-687866 GCF_000317375.1 Microtus ochrogaster
CACACACACACACACACACTCCATCACCACATCTGTTTCTTCTTCTCACCTCTCAGATTAGATCTTCCAGCTTTTCCTTCGTCTGCCTCCTTCTCTGAGCCCTTGTCACTACACTCTTATGAAGCCATCATGGTATAATAGTTGAGCATGGTGGTGGTAAACAGACTGCTTCTCCAGTGTTTAGAGAAGTTTTAATTGCTTGAATCTGAATAGAAGCTAGAGACCTCTTCCTGCTGTAGAAGGCAGCGCGAGTAGATGATTTTCTCTGCCTCTCTTGCAGCTATTGTCATGGTCTGGCACCTGGGCTTGACTAACCAGAGGCAGCTATCCTGGATTCCAGGTCTGGGGCTAATAAGAAAGGGCAGGAACAAAAGAGAACCCTCTTGTTGCAGCAGCTAGGCTGGCAGAGTCGAGGTCTTCAGGATCCCACAGGGGAGCAGCTCCATGGAAGACGTGTTCCTGGTTCTGGTGATGGGACATCTCTATTTCTGCTAATTTCCTTAACATCATGTCCTCAGCATGTCTGTAAATGATATGTTTATCTATGTGAAACTTCCCTTCATGCTGAAGATGAGAAGAATCAACTGTTCTAAGAAGCTCCCACAGTGTTCTGGTTTCTATATCCAGCCCCCAAAGCTGCCAAACTTTCAAAATATCACCTTTATCATTATATCATATTTCTGTTTAAGAAGGGACAATGGCTTCTAGTCAGTCACTTTCAGATTTTTTTATAATATCCACAGAAATACCATTATTAAAAACTAATACACAGGACAGAGGCAAGGGCTTGATTTAAAAAATTGCTTTTAAAACATCTAAGAATTTTGGTATTTTGTATTTCTTTCAGTTTTGTTTCCAATTTTTAAAATGCCAATACATAATTACAAAATTTATCTGAAAACATGAATGCAGTGTTATTTTAATTTTAGGCTATCTACAGAGCGTTATTAATGTAAGGCATGAATATGAAGTACATAAAGGAATTAACTCAAAACCTCAGCTGATCCCACTTTTCCTATTAGACTTTCTTAGATTTACACAAATTTTTCAGAAAAGAAAAAAAAAACAGAAGAAAGAAGGCCTATGGAAAATACTATGTTAAGGACAACTGGATAATCCTTAAATGTTAAGTTGAATAAATTAAAAATTAAGAATTCCCCAACTTTTATTTGCTTTTGCTTTATTACCATGAGGAACATGTTTGGCTCTACATCCTTCAAAAAAAATTTTTTTTAAATCCTGTTGATTTTTTTTCCATAAGGTTTTCTTTGTTTTTAATTATGCATGTATGTGTACATCTATGTTCACTTAAGTGCATTGTCTACGGTTGCCAGAAGAGGATACTGTACCCTTGGAGCTAAAGCAGCAGGTGATTGTGAGTTGCCCAACACGGTGCTGGGAACTGGACGCAGGTCTTCAGGAAGAAGCAGTTAGTTATCTCTCTGCCCACCCACTAGCTGGTTTCTTGAGAGAAGACCTGCCTTGAGTCAAGGGTTAAGGCACTGGTTATCCTGTTTTGACCAAGGATGTTACTGTGCAGAAACGTTAACCAAACATTTGGGTAAATGTTGGCGTTTATCAAATGAGTGAGGTAGCCCTGGTTATTGAGACAATGCCGCTAAAATGATTAGAGAAAAGCCAAGCCTTCAAGTCTGGGCAAAAGGGCTCAGTGAGCTCTTAACGCAGCACGTGGCACTTCGTTAGAAGGCCTGGAGGTGGTTTTGAGAAGTGGGAATGGGCCTAGAGGCAGTGATGGGCACTGGCAGACAAAGGACTGAGCAGGTCCGGGCTGCAGTGACACGCCTGAGATCTTGTGCTGGGACCTCAGGACACATCTTACCCGCTGCCAGCCTTCACTCCCTTCCAGGACACGTCTGGTGTCAGTGCATTTGTTCCTTAGATTTAATAACTAGTAGCCTTGTGTCCCACTGTGCACCGTGATGGTCCATTTGCCTTCGTGATTACCTAGTGGACAGTAGCTGTGCTCCTCGGCTTGTAATTGCAAACTCGGGGAAGAGAGGGAAAGGGTTTCTTTCAGTTAACTTTGCAGTGGTCCAATTTCATCTCCAGGCCGAGGTGCTACCCATATGGAAATTAACACATAGATCAGCTTCTCCCTTAGCTGAGGACAACGCATATCGTGGTTCTCTCCCTCTCCTTCCCATTGGCTGAAATCTTTTAGACTCTTGGCCCTGTCCAATAACTTCAGAGTTCTCTTTGGCACTCTGCTTCCCAACTTTCTTTTGATATTAAATGAAACACAGAAGCATTGCCCACATAAAACCACAGAGAAAATCCGTGGTAAAGAGAGAAGTGCATCGGGTGTCTTGCATGCTGATGGGCTCACTCCTGATCCCCACCTGCCACTTCTATCCCATCTGCCCATGGCTCTTCGGGTCTCTGGGCTTTGGCTGTAGAGAAAGCCTGCCGTTATTTGTGGCGGGAATTTATTTATTTACTTCTCTGGATAATCCACAGAGGAGTTGCCTTTCTCAGCACTGCCATTTAGGGTGGGGATAAAGGAAGAGAAGTGCACTGTGGAGAGTAGAAAGGGACTCGGGAAATGGGAAGCAGCCCAAGAGTTGATGCTCCGCTGTCCACCCCCACACAAAGTAGCAGAGGTGAGCACTGGTTCCATGGTGGCTACCATGCCACTGGACCTTTGCTCTTCTGGCTGTGACGCATCACTTAGCCTCCCAAAGCCATGTTTTCTTTCATTCTTGTTATCAGTTTTATCCCCTGTGGGGACAAAGGTGTTGACCTTGATCTCTAGGAGCAGCCGCTGAATGGAATGAACATTCAAGCCACATGCTCTAAGTCATCGTCAGTGATGGTGCTGTGACAGGCAGGTCCTCTGCGTTCCTTTCTTGTTCCAGCATTGCTGGCTGGAAGCTTACCTCTCTCTCCGTGGTTCCTGGGGTCTTTTAAGACAAATGGCACCCTTGACTGTCCAGGTCAGTTGATTTCCTGGTGATGAGACAGCAACCTGAGGTTTCAGAATGGCATCCTTTTCTTGTCAAAAGCATATATGGCCCACAGCTGATATCCTATTCAGGGTCAGTGACATGTGTGCTAAAAGTTGGTGCCTCAGGTGGCAGATGAATGGGTTCTATTTTTCTGCAAACCTTCTCCTTTTGAAGTGAGAAGCACCCTCTTCCCTCCCTCCCTCCTTCTCGCCTACCCCTTCTGCTTCTACTTCACTGCCCTCCCTCCTTCCCTCCCCACACTGTCCCTTCTTTCCTTTTCCCCTCTTTCCTTCCTTCCTTCCCTCCCTCCTTTCCTCCCTCCCTCCTTTCCTCCCTCCCTCCCTTCCTTCTTTCCTCTCTCCTTCCCTTCCTTTTTGTCTTTTTTGATGCCTTGAAGCATTAGATTATTTATTTGGGATACATTCTTTATCTTATTTTAAAATAAGAGTTGTTGACATCAGCTAGACTTTATGTCTTCCTTCAAACTATCTGGACAGTGTGTAATTAGTTCTTGGCATCACCAACCCACAGGTCTAGGGTTTTCTGTCTTTCTGTTCTACAAATGCAGAGGACATCGCAGTGAACTAAAATAACTTTACCATCTGCAAAAGATTTCACAGACAAATAGTATTTAAGCTGAGAAATCCCTCAATAAATTTGCCAGTAGACCAGTTCTCCTCGCTGGTATGAGGGAGGCTTATACCAGGAACCCTTTGTGCATTGTGGACGGCATGCATTTTACATGAGCAAATTCTAAACCAACTGGCCATGGTTTCTTTCAATTACACTTTCCCAAAAATAACCCCTTTAGAATAAGTTCTCAAAGGTTTTTCTCTGCCTAATTGTAAGCTGCTCTGGGAGCCCTCAGATGCAGAGGGAAAACTGAGAGCCAAAGCTTTCTCTGCAACCACAGCTACCCCATGCTTTGGAAGCTGTCCATTTTCTTTCTCTCTAGAGAGCCGCAGACAGTTTTTATGTCTGTCCCAAGTCTATTATGGGTTTCCAGTCTTAGCATCTTTTGACTTAAAAACAATCCCGACAAAAGAAACACAAAAATGACACTTAGCATCCGCTGTTCCCTTCTCCGGCTAATTTGCTCAGCATTGTGCCTGTTTGGTGGGCTGTTCCTCGCTGCTGTTTACTACTTAGCACTGCAAGCCTGAAGTAGCCATAGGAGGACAATATGAGGACAGCTATGCTCTTTGTGTGAGTTGATATAAGGCGTTCATTCATAAATTAGCCAGACCTTTTGTTTGGTGTTCATTTCCTTTAGGTGACAGTTCAAGCTTGTCTGAATGCAAGGCATCTTCATGACCCTACCGTCGCAACTCATTGTTTGAGGTTCAACTGTTTTGTATGCATGAGCTTGGTAGTTAAATAAAACAATGCCTAATGTGGTAGAATCATTCTTTTCTTAATTACTGTTGTTGTTATTATTATTTATATAGGAGAGTCCTTTAGAGTCCAGGCTTGTCTTAAATTCATAATCATCCTGTCTCAAACTACCAAGTGCTGAGATTACAGGTAGGCACCACTATGCCTGGATGTTTGCATTTCATTTTGTTTTTTCAAACACACAGCCTTGTTAAAGCTAGACAATCATGGAACCAAATTACAGTCCCAGCCCGCCCTCATAATGAATTTTTAATTAGTGTGTGCATGCATATGTGTTTGTGTGTGTGTGTGTGTGTGTGTGTGTGTGCACTATAGCATGGTTATGGAGATCAGAGAACAACGTGTGGGAATAGTTGCCTCTCTATCATGTGCTCCCAGGAATTGAACTCAGGTCAACAAGCTTAGCAGCAAGTTCCTTTAACCAATAAGTCATTGTACTAGTCTGTAAAGTAAGTGGTGTGTGTGTATGTATGTGTATTTGTATGTGTATGTGTGTATATGTATGTGTATGTGTGTTTGTGTGTGTGTGTGTGTGTGTGTGAATGAGCACTACTAAGGATCAAACCCAGGGTTAATTTTTATTCTTAAATAAATGGTGACTCTTTTTTTTTACCAGGGTCATTCCTTGAAACAGTATTTATGTCAATAGAGGTTAAAAAAAGGTTTAGAGAAGCAGGATAAGAGGAAGGGAGCACAAAGGAAGGAGATGGAAGAGAAAGCGGATGGGGGAGGAAGGAGATAGGAGAGAAGGTTGGTTTGTAAGTCTTCACAGAGCAGAAACAAGAACTTAGCATGCTAAGCTGAGTTTGACATCATCACCAGTGAGAACTGAGTAACAGTTGCTGAGAAGTGATTGAAAAGGATCCTTCAAGGTCCTTGGATACGAAGTTTTCAAATGCTTATCCAATCCAGTGAGTCATAGCAGAACTGCTGGGGTGAAGCCTCTTTACTCAGCCCATGTGGGGGCTAGAATCTCCTAGTCCCCTTGAAACCTAGACGAGTCTGGCTTATACCCTTACTCTATCTTATGCAGGTCCAAATGACTCCGTGATGAGATTTCTGGAAGGCTCAGGACATGGCATGGAGGCCTGGGGGTGACGGCCATGGGAGACCCCCCTTTTGCATTCTGGCTTTCTCTGCTGGCTCAAGGCGCCACTCCAGAAACCCAATTTCTGGTTCTTCGCACTAACTCAAATGTGATCTTCTATCCAATAACACATTAACCCTGATGTGAACTATTTTAATTTCCAAAACATTTGCATACAGCTGTACATCTAAGAGGTGGTCTAGTGAGCATTTGGGGTAAGAAAAGAAGCAGACGAAAAGGCATGGGATCAAAAGCATTACTTCTAAGTGTCCAGTTGGTCAACACCATTATTTTGTAGTTGTTGTGAAAATTAAACTACATAGCACTCTGTCTTCATGCAAAGTCCTTTGGTCTCACAGGCATGCCACCACACGGTTAGTTCTCCACAAACACTGCTCTGATTTTTGTCCTGTTCCTGACAGGATTCACTATGTAGACTGGGCTGTCTTGAACTCACAGAGATCTGCCTGCCTCTGCGTCTCAAGTGCAGGATTAAAGACAAGTTGCACCACACCTGGCCTGGTCAACATGTTTTTGAGGTACATCTCTGTTGTATGTATATTTACACACTGCCTAGTTTTGTTTTGGTCAGTAATGGAACACACATGCAACAGCTCCACTCTGTAAGATTATGTTGCCCAGCAATTGTCATAGACATCTTTATCTGTGCGAGTATACTGTGTGATGTTGGTAAAACGATTAAATCACCCAAGTGTGTATTTCTTAAAACATGTCCTTGGTGAGATGTGAATGGCTGAAACAATATGTATATGTATATGTTCCCCTTTTGAGTACTAGCCCATTGTACAGCTATAGTGCAAATTATTTACTCGTTTCTTAGTAAACATTTGCATATCGTTGAGGTTTTAGTGATTATAGCTAAATCTAGTATAAACATTTATTTAAAAGTCTATCTGTGGATATCTAGTTTTCTTTTTCTTTTGGAAAAAATACCAAGATTGGGAATGGTCATCCTATTCAATAAGTATGATTAATTTCATAAAACTGGCATTTCTTTTTTAATCTAATTGTACTGTTTTAGAACCCCACTGACAGTGTGTGAGAAGGTAGTTCCTGTATACTGCACCAGTGTTTGACATTGGCAGTCTTTTTAAAAAAGCTGTCCCAGGAGATGTGTGGTGGCGTCTCACTGTGGATACCATCACCTCGCTGTAGGTACCATCTCGCTGTGGGTACCATCTCGCTGTGGGTATCGTATGTTCCCTTATTTCACTGACATCTTTGCAGGTCCTCATTGGACGATCATACTTCTCTCTGCTGAGGTGTCTGTTCAAATCTCTGACTTGCTTTTTTGTGTGTGTGTGTCAAACTGAGTGTACTTTATATGTTTTAGACAAAAGCCCTCTATCCGAGAGATGTTCTGCAAACATTTTCTCTTCATCTAGTCTAGATAGAAGAAGTCTTCTGTCAGAGATGCTCCACAGACATTTCCTCTGACTGATTTTGTCTATTCAGTTCTCCAATGCTGTCTTTAAAATCAATTATTATCATAATGTGTAGGATGAGGCACATGTTGATATACACAGGGGTGAGGGGCAGGAGGATGAGCAGGGGTGAGGGGCGGGAGGATGAGCCCTCCGCTCTTTCCTCCTTCACATAGCTTCTGAAATTTGAACTCAGGTCCTCAGACTTGCATTACTGAGCCACCTTGCTGGCCCCATTGTTATATTTTGATGCTTGTTAGTCAGACTTACCAAATTTTTTCTTATATAGTAAATACCTTTCTTAAAAAAGCTGTTTCTTAAGAAATACTGTCTATTCCCAAAAGGAGGTGATCCAAACATAAGATTTCAGTTATTCTGAACAATAGTCTTCTGGGTTGGCTCTCCATTCTCTGTAAAGATACTGCCGGCACATTTCAACCCACACCACACAGCCTAGTCTTCTCCACTCCAAAACCCAAATCCAAATTCTTCTCAGCCAGCTAAATCCGAAAGCTCCAAACTCGGTCTTATATGACTCAAACTCACAGCTAGTCAAAAGGCTTTCCCAGAAGTATCTGTGATTAAAATAATTATTTCTCTCTTTATATTACATAGTCAACTCAAATATTCTGGCCCAAGTGTTGTAAGAGCTGCGGGCCTGCTTTTCATCCCACCCGGCTCCCACACAGTTAGCTTTACACCAGAAATAACAACACACAAATTGTATTCTTTTAAACACTGCTTGGCCCATTATATCTAGCCTCTTCTCGGCTAACTCTCGCACCTGGACGAGCCCAAGGTGCGCTTACCGGGAAGATTCTAGCCTACGTCCATCCTGGGTCGGAGCTTCATCACGTCTGCTCCAGAGAGCAGAGCTATGGAGTCTGAGCTCACTTCCTCTTCCTCCCAGCATTCTTCTCTGCTTATTCCACCTATCTAAATTCTACCCTATCAGAGGGCCAAGCAGTTTCCTTTATTAGTTAACCAATGAAAGCAACAGATAAGATACAAGACCCACCTCCATTACCCAAGTATTTCATCTGTGTTTTGGAATGTTAGCCAAGCACTGTCTTTGGCTAGAATATACCCGAATCCCTGAAGACCCTGGAAACTCCCTCAGTTCTTATCTGTGGGGTCCATTGTCCTGATGCTGATGTGAGGCAGAGGTGATACACCGGAGGAAAAAAAAACAGACCAATCAGCTGCTTCTTCACAAGCACCACCTTCGTGTCTGCGTGAATAATCCTCACCACAGATACCCCATGGTACAGAATGGAGTCTTGTCTATTTCCAGTTTCTCTGACCATTTTATTTATGCCTATGGGAAATTCCAGATGTCAAGAGGTTAAGTTACACTGTAGGCCATCAGTCTCAGCCTACTCTTCTCAAGCTAAATTCCAACTTTGTGCTTGACATCTTTCCTTCTTTAAGTTATTTGTCTTTTGTCAGACTGCAGACTCTACCATCACCTCAAAGGCCACAGGCCTCAGAAGAACCTGTCACTCCTCTCGATGGCTTTCCTCTTCAACTGTCCCATCATTCAACAGGCTCCTTGGGCTCCTTGGATTCTTTCACCCTCCTGTTCTGCCTGGTACTAGAGGATATTCTTTTACAACAGCTGGGATTTCTCCTTCTCCCCCTCACCTCAGATCAACCTATCTTGTTCGAGTTACTGTAGCAATTTCTGACCTATTTTTCCCCAGTCCTCTCTTGTCTCTCACCCCTTTGACCCGGTTATCAGCCCACTGCATTTTTACAGTGGGCAGAGCTTCCTATACTCATTAAACAGCTAAGCTTTGCCCTCTTGCCTGCCATTGACTGCCCATGACTGTGAGCCTTCCTGCCCCACCTACGAGGGTAGGTTTCCACTGCTAGCCCTGCCCTGGAGACAGTTCCCCAGTCCCTCCCCACACGTACCGGTCCACCCAGCCTGTGAATTGTTTACTGGGCTTATTAACGTCTCTCCAAGAGCTTGTAATGTCACTTCTCCCCGTCTTCCCCTTTCGTCTGTCTTCTCCACCTAGTTCTCTGTTCTCTCAACTACTGACTCAACCCTCGTTCACTGAGCTTTGGCTGTCGTATCTAGATCATATTTGAATATTTGTGCAAGTCCATGTGATAATCATGGAATTCCATGAAGGAAATGAGAGTAACGCGTTGACCACAGAGTCCCTGCTATGCTTGGGCAGACACTGCGCCCTCGGGCACCAGGCCAGCAGATGTAGACTTTGCTCCTGCCCTTCGCATTTCTACTTTTATCCACTCATTTACTCAGGGACTGGAGACAGCAGGGAAAACAAGGGACTTGAATCTTGTCCAGTGCTCACCCCGCACAGCCACATCAGAACTGGTGAGCTGGGGTTGTCTCAGTAGGTGCTAGCAAGACAACCAAGTCTTAGAGACAAGTAGTCATGGAGAGTTACGGAGAGGTGATTTCAGAAATGGTCCAACAGCTAAAAACCAGAATCTGCCGAATGAGCCCTGCTGACAGCATTCGTCAGTCATTCGTGAAACAGGACAGGCTGTTTATTAAGTACTGTCGCACTGCAGGCTCAATGAGCCGTCCTTCTTCCTCTTATCTTCCTGCCTGAGCTAAAGAAGAAAAGCATTCTTCAGTCTTCATTTTTTTTTAAAAAAAAAGAAAAAAAAACCAGGATGATGATGATGACAAGATCTCTGGCCTCAAGGTACGGTGGCATCTCTCCAGTTTCCCAACAATAAGACCAATGGACTTCTACCTCTACAGGTGGCCAGAGGACCAGGAGCCAAGTTCTGTCTCTACAGAGGCGTCTCTGTACTTCAGGGCCCTGGGCTGCAGCATCCCACTTCATCCTGCTGCTGGTACAATGTCTCTGTGAGTGAGGAGACCAGATTGCAGGCTGAGGCTCACTTGTCATCACCACAGAGAGCTCTGCGCCAAAAGGCCTCTCTTCCATGTGTCTAAGGGCGCTCCCTAGTTCCGGAAGTGAAACGTGATAGTTTTCCTCCACACAAAAGCATGGATTCAGAGGACGTTTTAACAACAAGTTAGCTTTAACATCCTCTGTTGTCCTTGACTGACCCAGTGAGGCAAGCGGGGAGGGTTCCTATTAAATGTAGGGCTGGTTTCTTGTAAGCTCAGGAGAGGTCAAGTGATCTAGTGAACAGGGAGTCGCTCTGACAGACTATGGGTCCCTGAGTTTAGTCACTGCTCTCCGTTCATTTGAAAGAAGAAACAGTTAAAAGGTCTTGAGAGTTGTAGCAGTTGTAGTACAGCTTAGGGATGCTTTAGATTCTCTAGGACTTTCCCTTTCAACGGGTCAACTAATACTGACCCATCTCTGACAGACAGCTATCAGTCATGAAGCCTGGACTATCTTATCATGTACTAGGTAGCCAGACTATAGAAACAGTTAAAATCATACAGCTAAGATCATCCACACAGCCATACATCACATTGCAACCAACTTTATAAATTATTATTAAATGTGGAGGGCAAGGACTCACACCAGCAAATGACAGTATTGTTTCTGCACTCACACACAGGGTACACACACACACACACACACACACACACACACACACACTCACACACCAATCACGTTAGGTACTTACAAGTTTATCCTATTAACTTTGAGTGTACCAGGGCATGGATATAAATAAGAAATAAAATGTCACTAAATGACATTTGCTTAGGGAGACTGCTATGGTTTGAATACCCTTTCAAACTCATGTCAAAAATCTAAGGGCCATTGTAAGAGCTGAGAGGTAGGGCCTTCAGAAGTGACTAGGTCACAAAGAAGGTCCCCTCATGAATGATTGGATCCTAGAAACGGGGTAGTTACTCCAGGTACAAGTTCCCAATGAAAGGGAACTCTTTGATCTCTTTCTTTCCACTCTTTCTGTCTCACGTGGCCTCCCGTCCTTCCATGAGATAAAACAGCAGAAATGTCCCCGCTGACCGCTAGCACCATGCTTTCAGATTTCTCGGCATGCAGGCTGGAAGAAATACATTTCTGTGTTTTATTAATTGCCCAGCCCTGGGTATTCTGTTACAGCAATAGGAACTAGATTGAGAGCAAGACTATGGCACAAAGTGGGATCATATTCGGAGTGCTGCCATGATATTACACATAATCAGGAGATGCCCTTCCTCTCCAGGAAACATGACTGACGTGTTTGCTAGAGCCTTGGGAAACTTAGCCGTCTCAACACTGAGTGTGTAGCTATATAGGCCTGTTATTATGGAAGCTGAGTGGCATAACAGGCTGGATTGGGGTTTTGCTGCCTTTAGTGACTGTTTTATAGGCTTGAAATATGCCAATGTTAGCAGAACCCTATAAAAAATTGTATACACATCATAATCCAATGAAAGAAAGGAATGTTACTGCTTTGGATTTTACCTCAGGCTTTTAAAAAATATATAAATAAAGCAGAATGCTGTGGTTGAAATATAAATTATTATTTCCTTTCCCAGTTTTCCTTATTCTCATTACTCCCCCTATAATTAACCTTTCCTGCTGTCTAAGCTCAATGTCTACATTACATTTTTCGGTTGTAATCATGTCTATTTATGAGCAACGTATGATGTACTATTGGTTTGTGCTTTTAAAACGTTTGTGCCAAATATATCATGTAACATGCATCTTTTTTGGCAACTTGCTTTTCTCCTCTCTATTTTCTAAATGGTTGTTAGATTTTAGTTACTCTGAGGAAGTAAGCAAGGAAGACTACTTTATAAAGAAAGAGATTTATCTTGACTCAGTTATGGCCATACAAGGTCAGACGACCACTGCCTAGACCATGGCAAGTGTCTCCCTTGACTGGATCCCACCGTGGCAAAAGTGCATATGTATCTACATTAGGTAGAACTCTCTCTCCTCCTGATAAAGCACTGAGATTGAATCTGGGGTGTTACTTCAGAGATTTAATCTGCCAAATTCCTGAAGCCCAACCTCTACTTTAAAAAAAAATCATGTGTATGGATGTCTTAGCTGCATGTATGACTTGTCTGCACAAGGCTGTGAACTGCCACATGGGCACAGGTCCCCTGGGAGAGCAGCCTGTGCTCTTAACCTCGGAGACATCACTCCAGCCCCCGTCCCCAACTCAAAGCATCTCAGTCAGACTAAGCCTCTTTAAATACCGATAACTCAAGACTTTGTGGATTAGAGTCTCCTATGAACTTGATGATGAGGGACCGTGGTAGTCTGAATGTAACTGCCCACTCTAAGCTCATAAGAGAGCAGCACTATCAGGAAGTGTGACCCTTTGAAGGGGGTGTGGCCTTGTTGGAGAAAGTTTGTCGCTTTGTTTTGAGGTCTTCTATGGTCAAGATACCACCCAGTATCACAGTCCATTGCCTGTTGCCTTCTGTTCAAGATGTAGCCAGCACCATGTCTGCCTGAACCTCACAACTATCCCTGCCATGATGATAATGGACTGAACCTGTGAAATTGCAAACCACCACCTCAATGAAATGTTTTTTCCTTCATAAAATTGCCATGGTTCTAGTGTCTCTTCACAGCAACAGAAAGCCTAACTAAGGCAGGGATGTGAAGCATGTTCAGGCTATAGCTACTGTCCATGCACAGGCATCAATCTATGTCATTCACGTGTAGTGGTATGCTCACAGACATGCACATTGTATACTCATGGACACAATAAACAAATGTAACAAAAAGAGGCAATTAATCAAGAAAGTGCCCCCTCAGACTTGCCTACAGGCCAATAGAATGGAGGCATTTTCTTAATTGGAGCTCCCTCTTATCAGACAAACCCACTTTGTATCAAGTTGACGGAAATTAGCCAGCACCCATGAATGTAGCACGATTATCCACTTACGTATTGCACTAATTTCTTTCTTTGTTGCTGGGACATAACACTCCAATGGAAGCAACTTTAGGGGGAAAAGCCTGTTCTGATTCACAGTAAGATTGGTGATGGTGGGAAGTAAGCACAGCAGAAGCAGTCGGCCATGTAATGTCCATAGCCAGAGAGAGCAGTGAAGCATGAGTGTGGCCCAGTTCCTTTCTCTGTTTAGTATAGCCCAGTATCCTATTCAGGAATGGTGCCACCTCCATCACTGGCCTCAAGTTAATCTCCCACAGGCATGCCCAGAGGCCCATCGCCCATAGTCTTTCAAGTTGACAGTTACCAATACCCATCACATTGTTTCACATTTATGGCAAATATAGAGTGTACTGGGTGGTTTTGTGTATCAACTTGACACAAACTAGAGTCATCAGGGGAAGGAGCCTCAGATGAGAAGATGCCTGGATGAGATCCATCTGGAAGGCATCACCTCATTTAGTGATCAGTGGGGGAGGGCCTATGGTCAGTGGTGCCATCCCTGGGCTACTGGTCCTGGGTTCTATAAGAAAGCAGACTGAGCAAACCATGGTAAGTAGACCAGTAAGCAGCTCCTCTCCATGGCCTCTGCATCAACTCCTCCCTCCAGGATCCTGCCATGTTTGCGTTCCTGTCCTGACTTCCTTCAGTGATGAACAGCAATGCTGAAGTGTAAGCCTAATAAACCCTTTCCTCCCCAACTTACTTTTTGGTCATAGAAATCCTAAGATAGGATTTCTTAGATTTTTTAGAATTTCAAGATGTCAGCCTGTGTCAGATTAAAGAAAACTTCAAGTAGCATCTCTGGCATTTGACTAAGATCAGATATAGAAGATGACCTCAAAAGTCTGGAAAGTTGAAGACTGGAGTCAGGCAGATCAGCCAGGAAATTCTTGTAGAATCTCCCTGGAAGATGATACAGTCTTGAACTGGACAGCTGTAGCGTGGCTGAGGAGTACGAAATAAATATGAAAGATTGAGGAGGCAAATCACGGACTATGAGAGATAGATATGGGAGGTGAGGCAAAAGAAGGTGCTTCACACAGAGTCTGGGATGCAGCTGAGAGCCTGATGGAAGTAAGATTATTAACACCTAAAGTGTCAGAAGAGTGGAAAGTGTAGTCTTGCCAAGATGTAACTTGAGGTTACCTAGACTTTTTAGTTAGATACGCTTGGTAGCAGTTAAATACTGAAATCTTAAGTGGAGGAGAGCAGGTTTTTACCATAGGTGTTGATATGAGTGTAAGGATCACCTGGAACTAGCTAGGCCTCTGGCATGTCTGTGGATTATCTTCATTTCGTTTAATTGAGGTGGGTGTATTATCTTCATTGCATTTAATCAAGGTGGGATGACATGTCCACTGTGGGTGGCATCATTCCTTGGCTTGGGTCCTGGACTATACACTTGGAGCAAGGGAGAGGGAGCAGCAGCTTGCATCGGTTTTGCTTTGCTTCTTGACTTGATACCATGTAGTCAACACCCTCAAGCTCCTGCCTGCTTCTTCCCCACTATGGCAGAATGAAACCCAGAAGTGTGTTTCAAAATAAACACTTTCTCTCTTACATTGCCTTTGTCAGGGTATTTTATCAAAACCACAGAAAAAGTAACTGAGACAGCATCATTCAACGGTAGTGAAAACCAGGAAAAGGCATGTACTCTGGTCTCCTACAGATGGTTCTTGGTCTGCTGAGCAAGAAATACAACCAACTTCAGTATGTGCCAGATGACAAGGCCTTGAAAGGGACCACAAATGAACCAACCAAATATCCTGGTTGACTAACCAAGCTCCTGCCTTAGCAACGAGAAATGTCTCAAATGCTGTGTTCAACCTCTGTTTCATTCCTCCTCCAGGGTTTTCCTGTTCTGCCCTTGAAAGCACAGGAACGCTGCTTCTTGAGATTCGGAGGATTGACATGAGGCAAAGACCACGCTTCTTTAGTTCTCTCTGCTTGCCAGAAAGATCTTGCAATTTCTCGGCGGAGAAGCAATTACAAAGCCAGACTTAGACGGCCCAAGAATACGTTTTTTCCTCTTATATACCCAGCAGGAGTCCTATCCATCTCTATTCACACCTACATTTCCCACATTTTGTATCCATCAATTAAAGCTAAATAAGAGTTTATTTGTTTATATATTAGTGCTTCTTGATACATTGACATAATCCATCTTGTTCTAAAAATGCATGCAATGGTTCAATGATCATCTCCTCAGATTGAACTAAAACAAGTGTCCCGAGGCTGGTGTGCATGATGGTTTTAAGTGTCAATTTGTCCAAACCTGAATTTAGCTGAGAACTTGAGAGGCTTAACGGAGGAAATATCTAGATCAGGTCGGTGTGTATGTCTGTCTGTGAGGAGTTGTCCTGACTGTTGACTGGTTTGGGAAGACCCTCTGCAGGTGGCGCCGTTCCCTGAGCAGGTAGTCTTGGACAGTAGGGATAGAGAAGCTTGCCAAGCATAAGCAACACAGCAAACAGCAGGCATGATGCACTCATTTCTTTCTGCTCTTGACTCTGGGTGTCATGTGACTAGCGGATTCAGTTCCTGCCTTAACTTCCCATGAGGATGGATGGGCTGCGTCCTGGAACTGTAAGCTAAACAGGCCCTTTCCTCCCCTAAGCTGTTTTTGGTTGGAGTGTTTTAGGACAGCAACAGAAACGTAGCCTGAACGTTTGGGAAGGCAGAAAGCACAAAGACTTCCTTCGCTGAGTTGAGGAGGCTCAGGGACAAGGCACAGTCATGGGCTCTGTGGTGGGAACTCACTGCTGGATAGTATCACAGCAGCAAGGCCGCCCGTGAAAGGGATCATGTGGCAAGACAGAGAGCCAGGGAGGAGGCAAGGGCCATCTTATTTTTAGATCAGTCCTTTCTGTGGGGACTAGCTGGGATCTAATGAGAGCTGCAATGATTCCTTCCAGCTGCATTCCTGCCTAATCACCTAATTACTCTGCATTAAGCTCACTTTTTAGAGATTCCCCTGCTTTCTGCCCTCATCACTCTGAAGACCAAGCTTCTGACACACTTACCCTTGGGTACCTACTTAAGTCGTATTTGAACCACAGCAAACCTTGTTCAGAAATCACTTTGGGTTTTTTTGTTTCTGCTTTTTTTTTTTAGAACATTCCACATGATTCTACTGTATAGCCAGACTTAACTACTGACTTGCAAATACATATATAATGCTGATTATACTTTATGCAAACCTTAAAACCTTGCTTGTCTGTTGCCTCTTCCATGTGTCTATCATGAAGTTAGGTGGTTATCTGATTTTTAGGTAGGAAACTGAAGTAACTACTCACTTCATTGATATTCTATAGTACTAAAACGTGGTCATTGAGATTTCTTGAATTCAACACCTATATTATTCCTAAAAGTTTCCCCTCTTTTGGTCTCACCATGTAGCTTAGGCTAGCCTTGAACTCATCACCTTCTTGCCTCAGCCTCCCTAGCGTGCATGATTTTAGTCATGTACACCCAGAACATGAATATTATTGATCTGAGTGTTTGGTATAATAATGGCTTCTAATTCTGTTCATCTTTTCTGTAAGACATGTTCATAAGTGCTCAACCCATACACTATTATTTGTTGGTGAGCTCAATTTGTGTTTGATCTGGGCTCAGGGTGAGAGTATAGGTGTGAAATGAACTAGAAGTTTAATCTTTTCTTTTCCCCCCACCAAGAGCATCTCGGCAGGTCAAAGTCCTTCAAGCCAGGTTCTGATGAAATGCCCCAATTACCAGTTAATTGCAGGAGAATGGGCGCAATTGACCCATTTGCCTTCTACATTCCAAGTTGGGGGCTTCGAATGAACAAGAATAATTCCAGCTCCACTGATAGTTAAATGTCAGGCTAAAGGTGGCTGATGCCATTGTAAAGTAGGCCCTCGGCTTCGCTCTCCTAACACAGGGCACCAGAAACTAAACACTAATAGGATTCTTTGAAAGCAGGCCGTCACAGCAGAAAGCTAAAATCCAACAGTACAAAGGCACATGGATCCACATTTTCCAAGAAAAATATTTCATGAGATTCCTTAATTAACATCATTAATAATAGTTAATCTCGTGGGCACAATGACTCATATATTGGTAAAAATATTTCTGATTTCATTTGGGTCTGCTGCCTTCTTTCTGAGGCCGCAGGCGACTATCTTCCCTGGTATTTTCCTGCTCACCCGGCAAGCTGGAAGACACAACACTCTGGTGCTCCCTCCGTGATGCTTTGGAAGGCTCGGAGTGAAAACCAGATGTGGCATAAAAGCCTGACCTCTTCTCATACCAGCCCACTGTGTTCCTGGAAGAGACACGTAAAGCGGGGCTCACACCCTGAACTGGTTAGCCAGTGATAAATAATGCAGGGTCTACTCACTCCATTGTCTTGCTCAGGAAAGAAAAAAATCAGTCTATAGGGCTCAAAATTATTATTCACCTAAATGCATGGATCAATTAATACACGTTGTTTACTCAAGGGCTTCAGTCAGATTTCAAACAAACACAGAAATTATGACACCTCCCGGGGTCAGATGCACAAAGGGCGTGCAGAATCCTCCCATTTTCTCATTTTTGGTGTAGATTTGGTTGTGAGGAAGGAAATACCATGCAATTCACAGTCCATATGATTATACCAGATTACCTCTTCCCTACTTGCCCATAGAAATTCAAGATGAATTCAATAGGCAGGGTGTATGAGCTATTCTTTTGGCCTTAGGTGGGGGAAAAATCACAAGGATTAGGAATCTGTCTCTTAAAGTAACAGCCCTGAGGTAGGGCTGTCTGTGATCAAGACAACACCGCTCCACAGAGATCCACCTGTCTCTGCCTCCCAAGTGCTGAGATTAAAGGTGTGCACCACCACCACCTGGCCAAATCTGACAATTTCTTCCACAGTAACTCTAACGTCTACATGGGAACCCTGGGTAATTGGGATTCAGAGACTAGCAAGATTAGAATCCACTGCCAGGGACTATGTCATTTACTTCACTAATCAGAATGGTACAGCCAGTCCACATGAACCACTGACGCTTGCATGATATGTCAAACGCTGAAGGGTGTCACCCAGAACGTGTTTTCAGGATTTAGCTACTCAGTCCCTCGGCCTCTGGAGCACTGTCTACTGAAGCCTCCCAGCTGAGTGGCCCTTTAGGCGATGCCAACAGCTGAGAGGAACTGCCTTGCTCATTGTTCTGCCCCCTCCTTCCTCAGGTTGGTCCATGGGGCCAGTGGACGTGGTACACTGGCTCAGAACCACCCCCCCCATTGATGTTGGAGCACCTGTTGCTATGGCACCACTGGACTTCTTTCTGCTGGTCTGTCTCCTGACCAGCCTGTTCCTGAGCATGAGCCAAGTCAACCTCCTGCAAATAAATCTCCACCTCTAAGTTTGTTCCTTCAGGAGCAAATCTAGCTAGGTTACATCCCAGCCATCCTGTAAAGCAAGCAGGCCATAACTTGGCTCCTGGAAGAGTCTAGGTTATTTGCATTTGGTGTGTCCAGATAAATAGCCAAATGCTGGAAAATTTCATGCTCGGGCCACTAAAGTTTGTTCATCATCTGTTAGATGTCCTGGAATTGAGCTTATTTCAAACACTGTGGTGTCATCTTTTTGTGGATATATATATATATATATATATATATATATATATATATATATATATCCTTGTGCTTATTTCTAGTATACATTGTTTAAAGCAGATTAAATTCTTCAGGTCTTGGACGTAGCACATTGGAAGCACACTACAGAAATTAGTGTCATAACTTTAGTCTTACTGGTGATTTTATTTTACCTTTTTACTTTAGTCAGTATATATCTTTTCATCCACTTACTCCAGGTCTTATCACTTTGCCATTATGATCAAGGATATCATCAGTGAACACTCAGACAACTTAAATCACATCAGCGTATATTCAGATTCAAGATATCCTAGATAGCCGCCCTGTCCAGACCGTCTGTGTAAACCCACAATTTTTGTGTGACATAAGCTTCTCTATGCAGTGTTTTCCAAATGAGGAAATCTGTTCAGAGTCACATGTCTAGGAAGGAACACAGCCAGATTTGGGAGGTCAAGAAATTTTGCTTCAGAATCTGTGCCATTGGTTGCTTCACAAAATGTTGGGCTATTGCTCGGAGTAGACACCTTGCTTACCTAGCATGTTCAAGGTCCTTGGGTTCAGCTCCTAGGACCACATACAACACATCATAGACATAAAAACCTGACTAACTAGCAGTTTTGGCAAAGAGATGAAAAGAATCACAGGGACAGGAAAACAAAAGCAAAAACCTTAGCTTCCATCCATCTTTTAATTAAAACATCATTGCTTGGCAGTATAAGGAAAATAAAAATTTTGTGGTAGGTCAATGTCCTCAGAAACTTACAATCTCCTGGGAGGGGCTTAGACATTGCTATTGAAAAGATAAGAAGAAGCAGCTATTGAATTCTGTATTAGCATAATCAGATGAATGAGTAACAAACAAAAAAGTGAAGAAATTAGCAATCCTGCCCCAACCCCATTCTTAAGATGTGAAAACAGAAGAAAGAGACACGAGCCATCATCCAGAGGAGGAGTGCTTGTGAGGTGTTTGACAATGCTGGAAAACCAGGTACAGAGGGCTCATCACGTTCAGGCTGAAGCCAAGCCTTTGGCCTTCCAGGCATTCTTTTTTCTTTTTCTTTGTTTTCTATCTAACTCTTACAGCTAGTGTACAAATTTGAAAGTATGACAGTTCCTTTTCTTAAGGAAAGCTGTGTCCCAGACTCTGGAACCCCTAACCTTTTAGAGACTGGTGATTTCGATGTAACTGGCCCCCTTAGCTCATAGGGAGTGGCACCATTAGAAGGTGTCACTTTGTTGGAGTGGATATGGGCTTATTGGAGGGAGTGTGTCACTGTGGGGGTGAGCTTTGATGTTTCCTATGTTCAGGATACCACCTGGAGTCCACTTCCTATTTCTTTCTGATCTGTATGTAGCTAGCACCACATCTGCCTGCACGCCACCACGTACCATCATGATGATAATGAACTAAGCCTCTGAAACTGTAAGCTGTCACCCCAATTAAATGTTTCCTTTATAAGAGTTACCACGGTGATAGTGTCTCTTCACAGCAATAGAAGCCTAACTAAGACAGAGACCATCCCCTTTCCCTGCCAGTTCCCAACTGGAAGGTAGCTAGTCTTCACCACAGAACCTCATGGGAGTAGGTAGTGAAAATACTAACCAGTCTGCTGGGTTGATAGCATTGTGAGGGATTCCCACAGCCACAAGACTGGTGTGTTTTCTTTTCATCAGTGGGAGTTCTGACTCTTTAAACTGATGCCGGAGCTGGGGGGAGGACTCGGTGGGTCGATGATGAGCTGGAAGGAACCCACACAGCGGAAGGAGACAACCGACTCCTGCAAGCTGTCCTCTCATCCCTCTGTCCATGACAGGCATGCCCACCTGCACACACAATGCTTAAAAAGTTCAAACATGATAGGAAAAAATAAGGTGTCAACTTAGTACTGGGATGGACAAAATTCATATCTGCTTATATGAATCCTAAGTTTTATGGGATGCCTTTGAAATAAAGATCTGGATTAAAAGTGGTCTTCCACTTTAAATGATTTAATTAAGAAAAATTTCTTTACGAATTTTGTGTTTTAGGTAATCGCAGTTGTAGTAAAGTTGACAGCTAAGAATAGCTCTCACACTCAATGACAGCTCTTGAGAAGGAACCGCCTTTACCCTGCAGCCCACATCACACCTTCCAACAGTCCAGGAGTTTCTGTGGAGGCCAGAATGTGTGAGCCTATTTCCACATTGACCAAAGGTCAGAGAGTTGGAACTTACCTCTAGTTCCTTCAAGGTTATCGTGCTTCTGCCTCAAACAAAGGACCCACCTAGATTCAGTTCAGAGGTTCTGCTCTCTCAAGGTTATTGTCAACAGCTGTGGCTAATATCCAGACCTTGGATTTCAAGGAATAGAGAAGTAGATAAGTCCCTACCTCGAACAAAAGTCTAAGGATCCAACTAAGTTCCAGTTCCCTTAAGGAGATAACTTTGGATTCCACCTACAGAATTTGGTTTGCCCACAGAAAGTTTTCCTCTAGGCTGTGAGCGAGACTAGTTTTGTTCTAGCAACAGAATGTTTAACTATGGATGTAGTCCATGCCCTTCAACTGGTCTGTTCATTTCCTTGCATTATGTTAATGCAGTCTTTTTGTCTTACTCCTACCTTTTGGGGTCAGGGGTATTTTAAGAATTGGAAATTAAACATGGGCTAATTTCAGTACTCACCAGAATTCCCTCCTGATCCTATTCCATATGTTTCTCTTTTATTATTTTCATTCATGTCTTTACTATATTTCTAAATCCCCACGCCTCTACCCTGGCAAGACGTATTTTTGTTGGGCTGTTCCCTGACAGGTTTCTCTGGACTGCGGCTCTGTTCCTCTCTTAGTCCTCCATGGTGAACTCTGATGTCACCCTGTTATACTGAAGATGACCTGTAGCCCCTTTAACTGGAGTATAGCCTGCAGCCCTTCTGCAGGGAGGGCTTTTTTTTTTATTTGCTAGCCTAACAAAGAATTTTTACTTCTCCCACTAGTGAAAAAAAATGCAGAAACTGCTGTTTTTAAATCATCTGTTTTTTTTAAAGGTGTTAAACCCATTTCTGCTGGTGTATAGCCATAAAATTCAAATTTTTCTAGTAAAGTATTGCTTTATTTGGTAGAGGAGAAAGAACAGAGAACCTGTGTTCTGTATGAATGCTATTTGAAAATATCATCAAGTCTAATATTTAGCTATAAAAAATGATGACTATTTGGAAAAGCCCCGGTACTTATTTCTGCAGTTTGAATCAGGAGAAAATACATGCAGACGCACCATCTCTTCTACTTTCTTCCCACCGAGCCTCAAAATGACTAATAGTTACCTTTGACTCTTCTTCTCTGTCCTCCTTCTTTCTGATTGCCCGGCTGGCTCTGGCCACAGTGTCAGAACAAGGAAAACGGACTCTCTTGTTCCCTTAGAGTATCTTTGGGTTCTGAAATAACAGTGAAATTGCTTCCTGGCCTTTCACTTTTCTAGTATTTCTACCTTTTGTTCTTGGTTTCTAATGACATTTGACATTGCTATTCTATATAATCTATTCTTTCTATCAAAACCCTACCAGTGCTGCCCTGATGGAGTGGGAAACTCTTTAACTTTAATAATCATACACAGTAAATGTTTAACAAGGCAAGTTCAGGGTGAACACGTGACTTTCAGCTAGACGCTGGCCGGTGATGAAGTTGGTACCCTGAAATGCCCAGCCTTGCCCTTGGTAGCTGCTCCAGTTTAGCTCTGCATTCTTCAGAAAGAGGTGGCATCTCCTGCAGAGATCCCCATGGATGAGGACAGGGTGTTCCCCTGAAGAAGCCCACTGGAAATGATCTGGAAACAGTCAATAATTTTTTCCTCCCAGGAATGTTATCAGCTATCATAGAAGAATCACTAATCAGGCAATTTCCTTCATTTTGGCGACACCCCAGATCTCCACAAATGGCGTAAGTGGAGGAATCTGACTCCACACAATTGAATGTTGTGGTTACTATTTTCATTTGTTTACGTAGCTAGGGCTAGCATCGAACTCTTGATATCCTTGCCACAGCCTGGGGTTAAAAGCATAGCCAGCTGCAATTACTATTTTTAATCTTTTCCAGTTTTGGGGATAGCCACATGTGAACAAACAAGTTAGAGGAACGCCATAGCCCACATCCTTAGTCCTGGAGGAGTCTGGGTCTTCCCAATCTGACAAACTCAAGGGAGGTTATTCAGCCTTGTAGGATTGTAGCCAAAGGAACATTCTTACCAGGGGTAAGAAGATGGATGCCAAACTACTTACTGTGTTCTCCGAGAAGTTGGGTGGAGACCGTGTTTGAGAAGGGTCTGAACTAGGACTTCTTTCCCTGAAAGGAACCAGAGTAGCCCTTCTAGAGCATGGATGGTCTTCCCCAGTGAAGCTAGCACGATGTGGAGTCTTTGCTACACGGATCAGGAGTGGAGAAAAGAGAAGGCTTCGAGGTCAGTCAGCCCAGTGACAGCAAGGCTGGCCATTGGAATCAATGACCAAATTCTAGGGTCACAAGCTGGCCCAATCTCCTCACCCGAGAAGAAAACGGGACAAACCTTCCTCTAAGTCTTTCTTTTCTCATAGGTGACTGGAACTTCTCCACACAGAAACTCCCAAGAACACTATTATTTCTTCCTATGTTGACCTTCTAAGATTGTGGTCACAAGGTGCTCCAAATTGGTGGCTTTCCCAGATTGAGTTTACTGTCTCATAACGCTAGCCACTGGAAAGACTGAGTGTTCGGTGCTGACGTATGTCTTAGCTACATTGCTGTTGCTGTAATGAAACATGACCAAGGCAACTTATGGAAGAAAGAGGTTATTCGAGCTCATGGTTCCCGAGGGGGAGCCCACAATGTCGGGATAGCGTGGCAGCAGCTGGAGCAGTCGCTGAGCGCTTACCTCCTGAGCTAGAATGAAGTAGAGGATGAACACGGGAAATGGGATGCGTCTTTGGAACTTCACAGCCTATGCCTAGTGACAGATTTCCTCAAACAAGACCACACCTCCTAAGCCTTACCCAAGCAGCACCACCCACTTAGGGCCAAGTGTTTAAACATAGAGTCTATAGGGGACATTATTATTTAACACAAAGGGACTGGTTTGTTCTGTGGGTTTGCCTTTCTCCTGGCTTGTAGATACCCATCTTCATTCCTCACATTGTCTCCCTCTCCCCAACTGCCCACCTCTCTGTCCCAATGTGCTTTTTATAAGACTCCATTAATTAATGGAATGGAGCCTGTTTTAAGAGCCTCATTTTAATTTGAGCATTTCTGTAAAGACTTAATCTCCAAATAATGTCACCCTAGGTGTGGTTTCTTTCTTGAGTCAAGTGTTCAAAGAAAAGCCAGCTTAATAAACATAGCAATTTATCAGCTTACACAGTGCCAGCCAGACAGCAAAATGTCTCCCTCCAATGTATGTGGGCTCTTTGGAAAGCATCTCTGGTGGTAGCTATTCCTGCCAGGCTCCTCCCAGGGCTGCTAATTATGAACAAGGCTTTGAGGGAAGAAAATTCACAGCTTCTTGCCTGCTTGTGGGTCCTGCACCTCAAAGAGAACCTCTTTCAGGAACACGATAAACAGGCTCATTTGCGCGTGTTCCCTGTCAGGATTGCTCAGCGATCCAGAGCTCCTGTCTCCAAATATTTACAAAGTACTATTTATCAGAGAGGGAGGGAATGCTTCTGCTCTGCCACGTCAGGCATATGGCAGCAGCATGGAGTAGAAGATAAATTGTGTGGGGCATTTTTAGTTGGATTCAATGCCAGCTGTAATTATTTTTAATCAGATGGTGAGTTCCCTCGGTGATACCCGACCATCTAACATTGGAAAATAATTCTGTCACCTCTCCTCATGGTCTGAGGCTGTTTCCACAGATGGCCTGCTGGAGGCTCCTGGTCTTCGGCACTCTGTCTCTCTTCTCTTCCCTCCCCTTCTCTCTGTCTATGAGAATGTCCCGTCACACCCCTACATTCTGACTGTTGATCACAGGAGGTAAATGTAATTATAAAAACTTAGAAAGCATTTGTGGCACAGAAGTCTTTTACACCCACATGGAATTTCAACACGTTTCTTGATTTTTTTTTTTTTTGTATCTACTGCCTTCAAAAGGGAGTCACCAAAATCACTAATAAACTGAGATCAACCTTGATCTCTGCCATTAAGTGCATTTGTTTGAGGCTAGAAGGTGAAAAGTGTTATTGGGGTGGTAATGACAACACTATACCCACACACAGCCCAAATAAACAAAGCATTTCCTAGCCAGCTGTGACCTGAATAATAATAATTATTATATTATTATTTTGGTTTTTTGAGACAGGGTTTCTCTTGGTAGCCCTAGCTGTCCTGGAACTCACTCTGTAGACCAGGCTGGCCTTGAGCTCACAAAGATCCACCTGCCTCTGCCTCCTGAGTGCTGGGATTAAGATGTGTGCCACCACTGCCCAACAGCAGGACAAATTCCTATTTATCCCTATCCCATCCAGGGGGATCTAAAGAGTTTTTAGGATAAAGCTTCAGGAGTAAACTGAGATTGTGTCAGAGACAACAAATTCAAAAGGGCAACATGAACTGCAGGGTCCCGACATCATCCAGTGCCAAGAATAATTCCGTGGGCTATTTGATCTTTGGGCACACAGTTCCTTATACTCTTTCCTCCTGACCATGCCTTCCAACAGATGATACATTTCACAGTCTGCCTTTACTAGTGAGGAAAAGACCCAGGGCTACCCCACATGGAAGCTCACTATAGGTCCTTCAGTTACACAAACAGGAAGGTTAAAGACAGTAGTGCCTGACTCAAAAAGCAAATATCCCTAATGTCTAGGTCAGGGTCCTTTCCTCCGATCAGGTGACCTCCAGCTCTTAGCTCACGAAGGTGATGCAGGGTCTAATCTAGCCACCAACAGGTAATTCTGGACAATAGGGCAACTTGCGGTTTTATAGTTTTGGCAAATAACTCAGAGGAATGACTGTGTTGGGAACTCTAGCACAAAAGGTCCTTTCAATTCTGTTCACTTATTTAGCCTCTTGTTTAAACACTTTATGAAAGCAATGTACCAGGGACAGGCTTAAGTACTTAACATGTTCTAACCCACTGAATACTTACAAGCAACTTGCTAGGTAAATTTTATTATCATCTCTATTTTATGGAAGAAAAAAGAAACTAGAGAGGTTGATTACTTGTCCAAAGTGAATCTTTGGTTTCCATGATCTCTGTTCCAGAAGGGCTCATGGATCAGAGGCTTTTTCTCTGATGTGCAAGCCAGCAAGACCTTTAGGAATTGGCCTGGTTGAAGATCCTTTGTCACTGGCAGCATTCTCTTGAAAAGTGTTGTGTTTTTCTTAAGGAATCCTGCTGTGGAATATTCCTTGACACTGTGTGAATATATGTCACTGCGATTAGTTTAATAAAGAAGCTGACTGGCCAATAGCTGGCCAGAATAAAGTTAGTTGGGAGAAGCAGACTAGGAGAATGCTGGGAGGAAGGAGGGCGGAGTCTGGAGCCGCCAACCAGTCGCTGGGGAAGCAGGATGTGTAGAAAATGAGGTACCAAACCATGAGCCACGTGACAAAGCATAGATAAGAAATATGGGTTAACATAAATGTAACAGTTAACCAGTAACAAGCCTGAGCTTTCTCTGCTGAGCATTTATATTAAGTCTCTGGGTCAGTTACTTGGGAAGTGGCTGCTGGTTATTTGGGAACAGGCAGTGGGGACAGGAAATCTCCACCTACAGAGCCCTGGTTAGTTCTCCAGAAGGATTATGACGACTGAAAAACACGTTCTCAGAATTTGAATGGTGTGCTGTCTAGTTTTGTGGGGTTTTTGTTGTTGCTGCTGTTTTGTTTTGTTTGTTTGTTGCTAACTTGACACAAAGTAAGGTCATCTGATAAGAGAAAGGAAACTTTAAATGCCTCCATCAGATTGGAGTGTCAGCAAATCTATCAGGGCAATTTCTTGATTAATGATTGATGTAGAAGGGCCATGCCCATTGTGAACGGTGGCCCTGGGCTCTGTACAAAGGCAAGCTGAGTAAGTCATAGAGGGCAAGCCAGTAAGCAGTGTCCCTCCACGGCCTCTCCTCCAGGCTCTTGCCTTGAACTCCTGTCCTAACTTCCTTTGGCAATAAAGTATGATTGGGACAAGTAAGTAAACCAAATAGACCCCATTTTGGCCGGAAGGTTTTATCACGGCAATCAAAGGACAGGGAGGACAGAAATTGGCTCTAGTGAGTGGGCTATTGCTGTGAGAGACACGACTGTTTGGGGGAAGGCTGTGAGAGCATGCATAACTTTGGAAGTTAGAGGTAGAAGAGACTCTTCCTTGGAGCTGTAGGCTCTTGGAAGACAGAAAAATTGAGACGGGTGCAGACGATGGAATCGGCTTATGACATCTCAGAGAAAAACAGACTATTAGAGCCATTTGTGTGGTATATTTGAGTTAGGAATCTTTGGTTTGTGGTCAGCTGGAGCTAAAGAATCAGCTGTGATTAACAAGAAACCAGCACCATTAAGGTGAAATCTTTGCTTTACTGGGAAAATTGATGCTGATCAGCTGGAGCCAAGAAACTTTGGTGATCAAGAAGAAACCAGTATTGTTTAGGTAAAATCTTCTGGGCAGTAATTCCTTGAAATCAGAAAGTCGAAGTTGTGGTCCAGAAGGTACCTTGTGCTGGAAGCTGAACTTGTGAATATGTAATAGTGGTACTAGTTTTGATGGCTCGAAAGCTGTAGTATTAAAGGGGTTACAGCCCTCGAAGAGGCCATCGGTAAAGGTGCAGTCCAACTGCAATGGAAACCACAGGATTGAAAGTGTCATGCAGAGAACCTGAGTCTTGGCTCATAGAGCTGGGTTGGAGTACCCAAGAAGAGGCCTGGAGGCCATTGGTGAAGGCTCAGGAGCGTGGGACATCTGCAGTGGACAGAGGCAGGTGCGGAGTGAGCCAGCCTGAGCCTATGCAAAGAGCTCTGCTTCCTGCAGATGGCAAGGCTGAAGAAGTGGACGTGCTCAAGACCTCCGGGTCCCAGAAGATTGTGAGCCTCAGGAAGTGCACGCTGAGCTTTTTGCATCATTGACTTTTGATTTGCTTTAATCTGATTGCAATGGTACCCTCTTTCTTCCCTTTGGAAATAAAGTAGGAAACTTATTTTAGATTTTACAGGAGTCCGCGGTTAAGAGACTTTGGATGTTTAAGATGACACTGAGCTGGTAAAGTGGCAAATATATTAAAGATTGTGGGGCTTTTAAAGTTATACTGACCTGAGATCTTGGGGACAAGCAAGAAAGGAAATAGGATGATTTACTTAGGATGTGTTTGTGTATCAAGTGGACAGGTGCTGAGCATGCTGGTTAGTGTTTTCACCAGTTTGACATTAGCCAGAGTCATCTGGGAAGAATGAACCTTACCTGAGAAGCTATTCCCTCAGACTAGCCTCTAGGCAAGTCTGTGCAGGATTTTCTTAAGTAAGGATTGACTCAGAAGGGCCCAGCCCACTCTGGACAGTGCCATCCTGGACCACCTGGTCCTGGTGAAAAAGCCACAGAAAACAAGTCAGTAAGCGGTGTCCCCCTGTGGTTCTGCTTCACTTCCTGCCTTGAGTCCCTGCCTTGACTTCCTTCAGTGAAGGCTGTGACATAGCAGGGCGTTTGACACAGAAACAGAAAAATACAAGTGGCTTAAATGTTTTGTCATTGTTGTTGTTGTTGTTTTTAAGGTGGCCAGGATGGAACCCAGAACCTCTCACATACTAGGCAAGTTCTCTACCCTCAGTTCCTGCCCCCCCCAGCCCCCTCCCACTTCTGAGTTTGGATGTGTTCTGCTTAAACTTTTAAAATCAGCATTCCAAATATGCTAGGATCTTCTTAATCTCTACAAACTAGAGACTTGAAAATTGAGATGGTCTTTTTATCTGGATCCCTTTAAGCTTCAAATGTATTTCTTTAACACTCAAAATTGTGTTTTTATTAAGTTTTCATAGGTCTATTATCTCTGATCCCAGAGTTCCCCAGCACACTTATTCAAAAGCAAGACTGCAGTCCTCTTTCAGAGAGCAAGCAGGAGAGATCCCCTTGATGTACCTGGTGAGAGACGCACACGTCTGTGAAGACAGCCAGCACCCCACCCTCCACTTCTAGCACTGTAATGTTCTGTCTCTTTAAGAGACAAGCCACACCCATTCCCTTCCAGCTTGCAGCTGAGGCCCCACTCTCTCTCTTCCTGTCCCCTCTCTCCCCCCTCTCTTCCCCCATTCTCTCTCTCTCTCTCTCTGTCTCTCTTTCTCTTTCTCTCTCTCTCTTCCTCTCCCTTTTCCTTCCTCTCCATAACCCATCTAATAAACTTTCAATTTTATTCTGTATGGTGTGCCTATCTCTGTGCCTCCCACCCACTGCCTGCCCACAGCACTCGCCAGGGACCAGCCAGCCTCCACATGGCCGGGGACCAGCCACCTTCGTTTGGGGACCTGCCACATGGTCTTGATCCTGCAGCAAGCTGCCAGGGACTCACAGCAAATCCATTTCAAACACCCCACCCTCCACTTCCAGCACCCCACCCTCCACTTCCTCCACTTCCAGCACCCCACTCTCCACTTCCAGCACCCCACCCTCCACTTCTAGCACCTCACCCTCCACTTCCTCCACTTCCAGCACCCCACCCTTTACTTCCGGCACCCCACCCTCCACTTCCGGCACCCCACCCTCCACTTCTGGCACCCCGCTCTCCACTTCTGGCACCCCGCTCTCCACTTCTGGCACCCTGCCCTCCACTTCCTGACTGTTCCCATGTCCTGAGAAGTAGAACAAGCTTATTGTAAAGTTCTCTTTCAGGTTTAAGTTTCTGCCCCTACCTGCCAAATCTACTAAGTTATTTATTTCCCAGATTCTGAAAATTTCCATCTATTTTCTCGTTTCTAACCTATATTTTTATGTGTTTCTGTCTTTTTTATTCCCTTAATGTCATGTAGTAAAGTTTTGGCAAGTGAGAGTAGTGAATACATTTTTAACCACACCTACCACCTCCTTTGGATCTCCTATCAGATGTGTGTTAGAGACTTTCGGGTTGTCCTGTATATCTCAACTATTTATTAGTGATTTTAAACACTCTCTATTCTATGCTGTCTTCCAGATGAATTACTCATTTGTTTTCCCTTATTTCATTATAATTGTGATTAAATTGCGTTTACTGCATTTTACTTCAATGACTATTTTAATTTTGAAAAACTTTAATTAGTTTTTGCTATTTTCTAATTTATCTTTTGTTGTCAATCAAGGTTTAAAGTTTTGTCACAAACTTATTAAGAATTCCTCTCCTCTAGAACAAACTCATGTTAAAGACTCAAGTTGGCTATTGTAACAGGCACTGCTCTGTGCTCTGGACTTTGGGTTTTCAAACCCATCTTGGATTTTTTTTCTTTCTCCTTTGGTATTACCAGTCTTCTTTGAGTAGTGGCTTTATGCATGTAATTATTTTGTTCCCAGATGTGGCCACAAGGCCAGGCTAGTTTTCTTGTTCTGATGTGATATTGGTAACACGGATTTGCTGGGTCAACCAGCAGCTGATTTGGTTGCATTTGGGAGACTGAGTCTTATAGGAAGATAAGACCTACAAAGCCCAGAAATGAGGCAACCTGGAGTCTGCCTGAGGGCCTAGCAACAGCGCTGTCAGAGGTCTGGATTGTGCCAGCCAATGAGGGGCAACCATGCAGTGCTAATGAGTCTGAACTCAGCTTGGGCGCTGGAAGGAGGGTGTGTAAGGCTCTCCCCATTGCTGAATAAAGGAGTCTGTGGTTGGCCTAGTTCCTGGTGTCTATGCCCTTGACTCTGCGCCTTCTCACCTCCTCCCCTGAGGGAACCATTAGACAGTCTGTGGCTTTCCACACCTTCCGTTGCCATTTGCTGCTGGAAACAGTCTACAGTTTGTATCTGCAGACTCATTTAGGAGTCTATGCATTTGGGATGCCTCACTCCACCATACGAGCCAAATTCATGCCTGCCTCCATCTGAGTGTGACACAACACCCTGGCTCTCTGCCAACTCATGATTCTTCCCCAAATCTAGTCTTTAGTTGTTTTATCTTATTTATGACCCTGGTTATTTTATTTTTTATTTTTTTTTGCTTTCTTTCTCTCTTTGTCCTTAAACTTAGTCATATGAAATCGCTAGTTTGTTGGCAAACTGGTTAACCACTGGACACGTCATGTGGTTCATACTAATAAGTCTGTTTTTGTGATATGCTTTGCATGTGGGTACTTCAAAGAAAAAAAAAAGCATGGTAACATCTGGACTGGAGGTCTCGACAAACTCTAATCCTTTACAATTTACTTTTTTTAATTCTTTGAGAATTTCATGCAATAAATTCGATCATACTTACTCCTCCAAAATCCACTCCTACTTTCCTACTTCCCCCAAACCTGGTGTTAAAAGAAAAATAACCTAGCAACTCCAATTTCTGCTTTTCATATACTCCTGGGTGTATGAAGCCAACACTGGAATATATTCAACCTACAAGGAACCATAGCCTTAAAAAAACCTGACTACTCCTCCCCCAACAAGCCACCACTGTCCATTTCTCTGCTGTCAGGGGAGGGGCTCGTGCACCCTTTCCTGTTCTGTGCTCTAGCGGTGGCTGGTTTGATCTCATGCAGGCAACCACAGCACTGTAAGTTGATGAGTGGGGTGGTCCTGTCATGCCCAGAAGACACCATTTCACACCAATCTTCCCAGACCTCCGGCTCCTACAATCTCTTCACCTTCCTGATGGCCTCTGAACCTCAGGAGGGGGGACCGCGTGGATTCTAATCCTTCTTATCTCCAAAAGCAACTCACCTACTCACCAACCAGCAAAACTATCACACAGCAATGTGCTAAAACCTGTTAGCAATCCCCTGGGTTTGAGAGCATGCTCCTGGCCGTGTGTCTTTCAGATGTCAGAAGGCAGCAAGGAGGTGGGAATGGAGGAACACCCAGAGATGTGGAACAGCCAAGAAAGTTCTGTGTGCCTCATCCTCCTCCGTAATGAGCTAACCATCATCCAAATGCTTCATCCAAAGTGCAGGTCTCTAGTCTAACAGCTATGATTGCTTTCTTTGTATTTTCAGAAAACATACTTGAAAAGATGCAGACCGAGAGGAAAAGTGCTATACTCATATTTTATTTTTATCATTAAAATCTTGATCTACAAGATCAACTGTTATTAGCAACTATATGATAGTCTAGCTGATACTATAATTAAAAAGCCGTGAGTAATGGAAAAATCTAGAGAATGTATTTGGGGAACTTGGTTTTTTATGAAAGACCTAGCAGAGAAAGCTGGAATGCAACCATTTTCAGAGAATCCAAAAGATCAAACAGTCATTATCAAAGGCAGTTCGGCGGTTCTGCTAAGACGTGTCTAGTTTAGAAAGCAATGATAGTTCAGTCCTGAACACTTCAGAACCCTTCCTTGCTGCCCCTGCCTATTGCCCCAGGCCCTGGCACCCACTGATTGCTAGTTAGCCCCAAACATACATCCTTCACTTTTTCTTAGTAATTTAATTTCTGATCTGTAGCTGAGCAGGCTGCCATCATTGAAAGTATTTTTGACCCATAAAATTGGGTGACCACATTGACTAAGTTTAGGTCATAGAGTTCCGTGTGACTTTGTGGAAAACTCTGGACAGGGAGGGCTGTACTCTTGACTAGGACGTCCATCTAGTTGCCTGGAGAGAAGCAATGATAACTTGAGTTAGAGAGCTGGGAAAGACCCTACACTGTGATGACAGACAGAAGCTCCTGTTCTACTTCAGCCACTGAGTCTTTTACTTTGTCTCTTCTGTGAGGCTAACGGGTGGTTCCTGCAAGTAATCCCCATCCTAAAAGAAACCCTGGATCGTGGTATGGTATGCTCAGTGGGCAATTAGCTCTCGCTCATCCCTCTGTATTTTCTCAAGAAGTAGGAAGCAGAGATTGTTGTCATTCAATTCATTCCAGTTCGATTCCTGATGCTATGGAAAGCAGTTTTCCTTCAAGAGGCTTTGACCACGCAGCAATTTCCAGTGGCTTTAGTCAGCAGATCTGAAAACTGTTGTTTTCATGTTATAACTATCTGGGCTCTACAGTAAAAGAAGTCTTTCATTTTTAAATGTCACTCTCCTTATGAGTGAATAAATACGTTGAGAAGCCAAGCCTGCTGACTGTTTTGGGCTTGTTGTGTGTTTCCTGCTACAAGTGTTGTTTCCGTGTATCAACAACCGCCACTTGTCTCCCCCGTGATTTCATCATGTCCTGGGAGATGCCTTTATTATCTCCATGATAATGCATATATTTTTATAAATGTTTTTATTTAAAAGGAGAGAACTTTAACTCAAGCTCACTTAGAACATACAGTATTTGTTTTTGGACTGAATAGTTCATGGGACATGATGTTTTAGAAATGGCTAGGGCCATGATATCATCTAAAATCTGTTCTGCTTTTTTCTAAAGCTCTGCTCTCCTCCTTGGTGAGCATAGTTTCTACATATGGTAAGCAGAATAGTTTCCCAAAAATCCAAGGATTTATTTTTATTTTTTATGGCTGGGTGACTGCCTGCCTTTATGTATGTATGTATGTATGTATGTATGTATGTATGTATGTATGTATGTATACTTCATGTGTGCCTGGTGCCAACAGAGGTCAGAAAAAGGGGTCTGATCCACATGGAACTGGAGATACAGATAGTTGTGAGCTGCTGCATAGGTGCTGGGAATTGAATCCAAGTCCAGTGGAAGAACAGCTAAGTGTCCTTTACTTCCTCACCTCCCTGCTTTTAATGTTTACCATTCCTACCACAAAGTGTGAGTACACACACACAGATAAGTGTAATAATAAGTAACAGAAAAGAGGAATAACATTCTTAGGGAGAAAAGAGAAGAGATACCTTCCATGGCCAATTAAGAGCAAGGATGGGGAAGGGTGCATTACTTGATGCTTCCTTAGTTGAGTTCTTTTTAACTTCTGCACTACTAATTATCCGTGACTGCTAATTAACTTCTAGAACAACTATATCTAACACACACACACACACACACACACACACACACACACACACACACACACACTTCTCATTTTTCTATTCTGCTAAAACTTTCTTGATGTTTCAAACTAGAAGGGAATGGTTAGGGAAGAGAAAGACTATAGAGAGAGGTAGGTGCTAAATTCTTTGTTTAGCCAAAGGCTGGATTTGAAAATTTGAGAAATCAGGGGAAAGAGCACAACCAGCACTAACTCAGGAAGTCACCCTGGGAGGCCAGAACCCTGGAGCTGACTCAATGGGAAAGGAATATCACAGCATACAAAGGTGGTGGTGGTTGTCGGTCACAAGGGTTAGTGCCTCCGGGCTTTCAGCTCTCATTTAGGCAAGGTGTCAGTGTGAGCCATGAAGAGAGATGAGACCAGGGCACGACATGAATGTAAGTAGGCCAAAAAGGGACAGGTGGTGGTCACCCCACAGTAAAAACCACACTCAGCCTTGACCCAGCAAGCGGCAGTGGCCAAGTGTTCCTGGCATGGGAAGCAGTGAGAGTAAGCAGCAAGGCGCTGGTAGTATATACACCAGAAGTGGCTGTGGCTGTTTCCCGTTGTTGGATAGGGCTCCATTCTGGTTCTCACTCCTGAAAAACACATCCTGGTAAAAGCCAAGTGAGCTCTCTAGATCTCAAAGAAATGGCTTAGCATTTAAAGAAAACTTCCCACCTCATGGCAACAGCGAAGGAGGGCAGCACAAATAAAAAGGCAGGAGCAGCAATTGCACAAGATAATACAGGCTAGGCAGTTGGTCATGGCTATGTTCTAGGGCATGCAGATGCCAGATGAATGCCAGATTCCAGGGAGGTTTGTGGAACTGCTAGGCTGTTGCTGTCTGAGGTAGCAATGGTAGAGAAACATGAGGCTGAGTTTCCTAGTAGAAAGCATCAGGAATGAGAGAAGGAGAACCTTGGGATGAAAGAAAAAGAGGAATGGCACACTCCGCTTGTGCACACATGATTGCCTCTTTCTGCCATGGCTTGGGAGGGGTCCTAAGAATTCCACCACAGGATGCTGCTAGTGCCAGTGCCTGTCGCCTGGCATCTTCCTCAGGGACAGACTTCTTTATATACGTACTGATGAGAGACAAGATGGAGAAGATCTCCAAGCAGTGCCTCATTGAGGTCAGCAGCTGTTGACAGAGGTTTCTGTTCCACCCAGTCCTGCAGCTGTTCAGTCCCAAAGAAACACACAGAGGTCTACATTAATTATAAAACTGGTTGACTTATTAGCTCAGGCTTCTTATTAACTTTTGCATCTTAAATTAATCCATAATTCTTGTCTGTGTTATTCACGTGGCTTGGTACCTTTATCAGTGAGGCATTCTCATCTTGCTTCCTCTGCATCTGAATGACCACTGCAGACTGAGCCTTTCCTCTTCCCACAATTCTCCTGTTCTGGTCGCCCCACCTATCCTTCCTGCCTGGCTACTGGCCAGTACAAGTGACAAATCTTTACAGGGTACAAGACCATTGTCCCACAGCAGATGGCACAGTCAGAACTGATGTGGCCTACACAGTGGGCTTCATGAATGTCATCACCATCAACAAGAGTGGAGAGACCTTCTGCTTGGTGTATGACACCAGGGGTCACTTCACCATGCACTGCATCATGCTGAAGGAGGCCCAGCACAAGCTGTGCAAGGTGAGGCAGGTCCTTGTGGGTACCAAAGTCATCCTGCACCTCGTGATGCACTGCACATGCATCATCCACTACTCCAACCCACTCATCAAGGTCAACAGTACAGTGCTGATCTCGCTGGACACTGGCAATATCACTGATGCCATAGGGTTCAACCTGTGCAGCCTGTGCTTGGTGACCAGAGGCACCGGTATGTCTGCATCCAGGCCATCACCAACTGGGAGCATCAACCGGTCTCATATGACACAGTCCACGTGAAGGATGGCAATGGCTTTAATATCCTCCTCTCCTACATCTTCGTAATCCGCAAGGGCAGCAAAGCTGTGGATTTCTCTTCTGCAAGGAAAAGAAACCTGTGTCACCTAAGAGGAAGACTGAAGGCTGGCGGCAAAGCAGAGGGGGTGAAACAGACTCTGCGGGCATGCGTATTTGTTTCTGCTACAGGTTACCAGCTTGTTGAATTTTAAAATGAAGCCAACTTCAAAGAAAAAAAACGGAAAGAAGGAAGGACGGAAAGAAGGAAGGCAGGAAAGCAGGCGGATGCCAGGCATCCTGAGGTGGTTTGTAAGTCCCTCTGGTTCTTTCCTCTCAGAAAACCCCTTCTTCAATGCTGGGCACTGCACTTCACACAGATGAACTGAATTAAAGGAGGGATGACATGGACATGTACTTATATGCCACCAGGTGACCAGACATGAAACTAGAGTACCAAGGCTAACCAACACAGTTGCCAGTTCAAATGGCAATCCATTTACTGGGATTCTAATTACCGAGCCTCTCAGCTTTAGGGCCATGCCTCCAGGATTCATCCAGCAGGATAACTCCTGTTGGGATTGATTTGCCCTCCTAGCTCTTAGAAAGCAGCACGTATTCTTAAGTCTATGTTTTCTTGTGCTTTGGCAAGATAGATGCAAGAATTTAAAAGATAGAGATCTTCACTCTCTTCATAACGACATCACCTAGGTAGGAAGAGGGTTTGACCTTTTTCAGGTGTTGTTCTGGGGTGTGTGTGTGTGTGTGTGTGTGATACAATAGTAGAGAACACTCTTGCCCATTGTATTTTTCTCTCTTGTTTGTTATTTACTGTTTCCCTTCGTATAACAGGTAGCTTAGTTTTATAGAGAAAAATCCTTTGTGCTTTTCATGGCCACTAGATTGTTAATCCTTCAGGGGAACATTTGGGAAATCAAACAAGGTAGGTGTTGCCAGACTGGCTTGGCCATCATTGGACTGACAGATGTCACATCCAGGTTGTCCTCCTGCCCAAATGGTTGGAGGGAGCCAGGTCAGGACTCCACGGGGACAGGACAAGGGCACATACAGCCAGGTAGGCAGGAGGCACGAGGCACAATCTGAGACGTTCATGGCTCATGGCAGGCATGTAATGTAGCCTTGTAGGTCATCAAAGTTAAGACATCCAGAGTGCTCATGATCAAACGGGCTGTGTCTCTTGTACCGGAGAACACTTAGGAGGAGGGGAAGGATCCCTGCACTGAAGAGTTCCACGTGCCTGTGAATGGACTTATCCTTAGGACAGCTCCCTTAAAGGACTGTCAAGTCTGCCACCTTCTTGGCTGTCCCTCCCCTTTCGTTCTCAGAGTTCTGTTTGTGCAGGCGATGCTGATGCTATTGGGACAGCATCTTCAAACGTTCCTCCATGTGGATCCCTGCGTCCTGGTGGCACAGGAGGCTCAGGGCTTCTCACTTGAATTAATGTTGGAGAAAGGGGACAGGGACATGTCTTTAGGATGGTGATGGCCTGGGACGAGACCTTTCATGTCCTTCCAGTCATTCTAGCTCCCAGCGCAGGGCAGGTTTGGTGCCCCGCTGGGCTCCAGTGTGCACTGCAGTTCTGAGCTAGGGGCAAACAATAATGTGCACTGCCCAGTCCATCCCTGCTGTGGCTCCACTTGGCACTGGCACTGGTGCTGGCATGTGATGTCCCTGGGCCTCCACATTGTGCATGGGCCCTGGGGAGGAGGCAGTGGCACAGCACAGACATTCTCTCCTCACCCACATAAATCCTCAGAGGTCTCCCTCTGTGGACTCATAAAAAAGCCTTTTATCTAATTCGTGGCCCAGGGAATTGAGCTCGCAGGCTAGAGGCTTTCTAAGTCACATTTTGAATAATTTCTCAGCAATTCATTACACAGGAAAACAGGTCCTTTTTGTTCTCAGACTTAACCTAGGAATGCAGCTCTCCTCCTGCCAAATTCATTAACAAAACCTGTGCAGAGGGGCTGAGCACCCAGGCCAGTTTCTTAAGTGTGCGAAGAAAACTTGCTGATCATTGAAATGTAAATTTTTACCTTTGGCTGGAAGTAGTCTTAGCTGGTTGAAAACAGCAATGTCACTTTCAAAGGTCTAGGATCACTCGAGACCAAGCAGCCATTGTGAGCTAAAGCTTACCCTGCGGCAACCAAGAGAGACTGACTGGCCAAAAGCCTTTTTTCACCTTGGCAGAAGACGGGGCTGTGAACAAGCAGGTCACAGATTGAGAGGTAAAGATCCCCTGACTGGCAACAGAAAATGACAGAAGCCAGGACGCTGGGGCTCCAGGCCACCGGCGTCTTCGCAGATTTGCTCTCCAGGCTAGCCTGTGCACACAGTGCAGGTCACTCTGGACGGAGGAAGACAGGGAGATGTTTAGAGGACCCCAGAACAACACAGTTCATGAAGCAGAGGCTCGGAGGCAATCTTGAGGAACGGTGCCGCTTGGTGCAAATCTCGGTGTGCTGGTTTCTTCCACGTGTAGAGGTGTGCGGAGGCCAGAGGGCAGCCTCAAGGGTCTTTCCCCAGGTGCCATCCTCCTCCCTCATTTCCTCGTTTGAAACAGGCCTGGACCTTATCAAGTAGGCCAGACTGGCTGGTCAGTAGCCCCAGAGATCCGCCTGTTTCCACCTCACTGGGATTACAAGAACCTGGCGTTTTTAAAAAGTGAATTCTGAAGATGAAGCTGCGTCTCTGTGCTTGTGTGATTTTTCTGCCTGACGTATCAACTCTCAATACTTTTAAATATAAATATATACACAGCATATGAGATGCTGAGTTTGGAAATATGTGATACTTACTCTCTATGTATTGTCGTTGTTTGAGACAGGCTTACCTTCTGTGTTCCAGGCTAGTCTCAAGCTCATAGCTCTCCTGCTTCTGCCTCCCAAGTGCTGGGATTGCAGGTGTGTGTGCCACCACGCCAGTCCTGATTTATATATGCATGCTAACAGACATGCCACACTGCCCCTCTCACTGCCGGGGCCATAGATGTAGTTGTGGGCTCCTTGTATTTTCTTATGCACCTGTGTTTCTCTCAGTAAGCAATGGTTACCCTTATAATAATTACAGTTACTACTACCATCTAACATCTGGGAAATGATTTTGCTCCTGACACTAGCTAAGCAACCCCTCCCATTTTGCAAAGCATTTCTATAAGCTTGGCAGGTAACTGGCCCCACAACCACTGGTAAATACGTTGTTTCCAGAAAGTGTCTTTTTTATAGAATCCACTAATATTCATGAGGTATATCCCCTGATCCTAGAGTGAGAAAAAACAGCTTATGTTAAGGAAAAAAAACTTATTTTAATTCTATTTTATTGCATGTGTACGTCTGTGGTGTATGTGTGTGTGTCTGTGGTGTGTGTGTGTCTGGTATGTGTGTCTGTAGTGTGTGTGTGTGTGTGTGCCCAAGTGTACATGTGCTTTGTACACTGGTACATGTGGAAGGCAGAGGTTGATGTCCCATATCTCGCCCCATTATCCTCCATCTTGTTTATTGAGGCAAGGTCTCCAAACTGAACACAGAGCTCAATGATTTGGCCAGCCTAGCAAGTCAGTTTATCCCTGTCTGCACCTGGGATTGACACACACACTTTGGTGCGGCTACGGGGATCCGAACTCTAGTTCTTATACTTGCACAGCATTTGTTTCCCCCTCTGGGCTGTCTCTCCAGACCCTCAAAGGGCTTTAAAACAGACTCCATAAGAAAGCAAGGAGGAGTAAATACTACAAGCGTCCGGAAAAGCTTCATGAAGCCCACCCGAGTTCAGCCACTTGGACGTCAGGCCAGCAGGCTTCCGGTACTGAACGTCAGGTGTGAGTTTTTAAAGAAGTGTCTTTCCTACCCAGTCCTCATGGTCCTCTTCTGTGTTGTTGGGGATCAAAGGTGCCTAACGGGGAGAAAAGAAAACAAAGTCAGCCGGGTGGTGGTGGTGCACACCTTTAATCCCAGTACTCGGGAGGCAGAGGCAGGCGGATCTCTGTGAGTTCGAGACCAGCCTGGCCTACAAGAGCTAGTTCTAGGACAGGCTCCAAAACTACAGAGAAACCCTGTCTCAAAAAACCAAAAAAAAAAAAAAAAAGAAAGAAAGAAAACAAAGTCAACATTTGCCGCAGTCTTTCCGTGTAGGTGCGGCACGTGTGATGCATCCAGAACTCGTCACTGGCTGAGACTTCCGGCCCTCTCCCATCCAACCTTTCTGCTTCCCGAGGTTCAGGTTGTAATGACTGGAACTGCAGCAACCAACTGGAAACAGCGAGAAAAAGCCCATGCAAATCAGAGAGCTCAGCTCCAACATCTTTGTGCTACTGACCTAGGGTCAGTCTGTATTCACCTCCACACTTCAAATCCGCAAGGGAAATCCATCCTGTGCTCTGGTCACCCTCTCCAGGTCCTCATGCCTCGAGGCCGTGAGCACCAGCGGACCTAAACTGTGCAACCCCTGCCAGGTGCCTCTGTCCCCCAGGACCTGGATCCTATAAGTGTAACCCCACCAATGTGCTTGTTCCTGTGGCTCCCAAACTGGACCACTGTGTCCTTTCAAAGAACAGAAGCACATCTGCTGATGGATCTTCAGCATCACAACCTCACCCCCACGAAGGAAACTGGTTGCTTTGGAAAAGCTGTGGGTGTCAGCAGTCAAATTTGAGACTAAGTAGTAAGCTTTGTGTGTTCCCCACACTCTATAGTTCTCCTGTTCCTTCGTTAACCTCAGCCATCGCCAGTAGCCATGGACGCTCTCCAGCCAGCCTCCGCTAAGAAAGGCAGCCTGCCTGGACCCTCAGAAACTCGGGTTAAGCTTCGCATTGTTAGGAGCCCTTGAGAGTCTCGGAGCAGGGATGCAGGAAGGGCCCGCTGGCATGCAGACCTGGACAGCACGGGCTCCTCTTCATTTCTGCCCTGGAGCTGGCCATTCTCTTTCTTTTGCTTTGATAAACTGCAAGTGGTTTTAAATTGAGCCATAAATTTCTCTGAGTCTTTCAAAGACCAATCCCTACCTTTGATTCATTTTTCTTCCACGGCTGCACAGTCTAGCTGGAGACATACACATGCCACTTGGTGCACATTTAGGCTGCAAGGTGGAAATTTACAGGCTGTGCGCTGCACAGTGACCTCAACTTTTTCATACTCTGAGCTGTAAGCGGAGAGATGAACTAGGGTTGGAACCGTTCAAACCAACCCACTCTTAGCACCAGATGCTGAAAAGTAAATGATTTATTGGTGACTTTAAGAAACTCCTTGGGCCGGGGGATGGTGGCGCACGCTTTTAATCCTAGCACTTGGGAGGCAGAGGCAGGCGAATCTCTGTGAGTTCAAGGCCAGCCTGGTCTACAGAGCTAGTTCCAGGATAGGCTCCAAAGCAACACAGAGAAGCCCTGTCTTGAAAAACCAAATAAATAAATAAATGGAAGGACAGAAGGAAGGAAGTCCTTGGGTAGACTACAATGCCTCTTCCCTTGCTTTGGAGCACAAACTAAAAGCAAGTTTTTACTTCAAATTATGATTTTTAATGTCCAAAGTTTGCTCTGATGTCTAAGATATGGGGACTGAAGTATAAAGCCAACAAGTTCAGGGGAAGTAACTTTCTTTCTTACCACTAAATCCTGAGCAAGAAGCTTTTGTACAACTTCTTGATGGGTCCTACGCCATGGACAAGGAGTGCAGCCTACAGGACTGGCAGACCAATGGCTTCTGAAGATGCCTGTTTGGCTTGCCTTCTGGTGCTGTGATTAACACATGGGCTAAAAGTAACTGAGGGGAGGAATGGGCTTGCTTGCTTAGAGGTTCCACCCCATCATCAAGGGACACCAAGGCAAGAATTAAAGGCGGAAAGTTGAAATGGAACCCACGAAGGAATGCTGCTTCCCAACTTGCTTGAAGGCTCACATTCAGCTATCTTTCCTATACAGCCCAGGCTTACCTGCCCAGGGTTGGCACTGCCCACAGTGCGCTTGTCCATCCTAATTTGTTTTGCAATTTGCAATCAAGAAAATGCCCTCACAGATATGCTGATGGAAGAATTCTGGTCAGCTGTCCTTGGAATTAGGCTGTTCAGATTTATGTACAGAAGTCTGATTTAATCACAGTACTTCTAAGTAGAAGATAGAGGTAGAAGAACAGTCAACATCAAGAAGATCTTATATGAGAAAGACTCAATAACCATTGCTGGCTTTGGAAATGAAGGCGGGGACTTCAAGCCAAAGGGTTCAGAAGCTTCCAGAATCAGGGAGAGTCAAGAAAAATGCTCTCCTGAGAGCTCTCAGAAGGAGCTGAGTCATGGTAATACTTTGATTTTAGCTCAGTGAGACACATTTTAGACCTCTAGTCCCAGAACTATACCTTTAATAATAAATATATATAAAATCTGTAATACTATAACACATGTGTGTGGCTTCAAGCCTCCATGTTTGGAGTTATTTGTTATAAAAGCCACTGGAAATAGTCCCATTACCCACTTTTTGGATGCCTGAGAACAGAAGCTGCTAGGGGCACTGAGGACCCCATCAATAGTGACATGGACACTTGTCATCCTTTAAGTCTGTTCCCTAGCAGTTTCTGTTAGAGGAGATAGCAGAGGTGAAGCCCTGGGTGGCTCCAACCTCTACCATGCTGGCTTTCATGAGTTAATAAGTAGTGGGTGCTAAGGACCAGAGGGAAGACTGGGGAGGGGCGGGGCAAACTGGGAAGGGACGGGGCAAACTGGGAAGGGGCGGGGCTATGTAGGGAGAGGACTGTATCTTGTCACTCCCCTCTTTGCTCGTTAGCATGCTGTTTATGTGGCATTTTTTATTCTGAAGTTTTATAGTATATATCAACTCATCACCTTCTCTTTCCCCTATCTGTTGATCTCTTCCTCTGGTTATATATATGTTAAATATACATATAACATACATACACACACATAGAATGTTCAAAAGAGATAGGTGAGAAGAGCCAGGAGAGCGTAGCCAGGCTGTGCGATGGCAGGGAACCCAGGAACGAGCTCGGGTGCATTGGGCTGAGAGATGAGCACAATGACTTTTCATCCTTGGGGGTGAGGGCCTCTTCTGTCCAAGGTCTTACCCTGGGTATATCATAGAAGGACCATGGATCGCAATCGCCAAAGATGCCTTAATAATTGTTCAAAGTTTTTCCGCCACACACACAGCCCTGTCCCCCGAATGTCATTGGCATGTGTTCTCGGCTGGCTCTTCCGGCTCATTCTCCCCTCATTTCTCAGGAGAGTTTGTCGGGTCCTACTAATGATGGGCAAACCAAGATGCTTAAGGCCTAGCCCTGCAACAGGAGAGCCAAGGCTGCCCCTTCATCCTCCCTGGAACGGAGGGCCCTTCTCACCATCATTCTGCAGGGAAAGATTCTGGCCTGGTCTGTTTTTCTGGGGCTCTCTCCTTGTTGAAGAGAGGGGCACCTCCCTCTATTAATATGTCTCATGTGTTCTGGAGCGCCTGGGAAGGAAGAGAAAATTCTGTCAGTGGACTCTACCTTCTGCTGCAAAATAAAACAACCGTTTTTTTTTTTGTTTTCCCAAATGTTGCATGCTAAGAGGTTTTCAGAGGCACAGGAGCAGTGGGTGAAAGACCCTGCAGGGAGGTATGGGGCAGGGCACGCTGTCCTCTCACAGGGCAGGGCTTTCACGCTGCTGCCTCCATTGCCTTCCAGTGGGACAGTCACAACTGGCAGGGCAGAGAAAGGCCACTTTCCTGAGTCGTTAGACTGGCGCTAGGGCAGTCTGGAATTGACTGGTTTAAAACAGTTTGTATTGCAGCCTTACTGGTTAGGAAAGGCAAGGTTCCCTGAAAATAATGCTCAAAGCAGGGCGTGTGGGAGCCAGCAGCAACTCCCCAAGCAGCCCCTAGCACCTGCTTGCAAACTCAAAACGTTTTCTTTATTTTTTTTTAATCCCACATAAACCTTTAAACCCCACAGGAAGGGCAGTATTGTAATATTTTCACAGAAGAAGGTTCCTCCCAAAGGCAGCTGTTTTCCGAAGGGAAGGATGTGATTAGAGATGGAGTTACAGTCAGGAGGGAGTAAATACATTTAAAGCATACCAAATGCGATGAAAAACAAACAAACAAACACCATGAACAGGGGTATGAAGGAAAGCCCATGCATACAGGTGGACTGGACTCTAATGAATGTAATTCCTGTGCCATATAAATTTTTTAAGAACCCAGGAATAGATGGGTTTCCTCCGATACAAAATGATTCTTCTCATTGACTGTCATGTGCCAAATGAAACCAGAGGTTATTTTCTAAACTATCGGCAGCAGAGAACCCAATCATGATCATAGAGGCTTCATGCAACCCCAGTTCTTGAATTGCAAGGGACAGCTCCATGCAGCTAACCACTCTGGTGTCCCTACCATCCTTAGCGAAGTTGCAGGCATCTCCCAGAAGGAACACTCGGAGAACGAAGCTAGGGCATGATGTGGAACTTTGCACCTGGTGGAATGGGATTCTCAGAGCCTCTGGGATGAGTGAAAGGAACAAACGCAGCTGCTTCTGCTGTGGCATCTCTGCTGATCCAGTATCTCACGATGAAGAAGCCAGCATTTACCTCTGCCTAGGAATGGGACCCAGTCAGATCTGGGAAAGGATTTGGTAAATACTCGATTTCCCTTCGCCTGGTGCCAGCCTAAAGTATTTATTACCTGTCTGGGAAATGATGCCATTCGGCTGGCAACTTAGAGTGCCCAGATGTGTGGTCTGAAGGGAATGCCACGGTAAAATCCACCCCTTAGGCACCTGGTTGTTAGGCAGGAAGAGGCTAGATCTGTGAGCAGGGGGTGGTGGGGGGCTGATGTGGGGATGGCAAGGTTTCCAAGGCCACAAGGGGTTATCGCTCCCTGGTGTTTCAGGGCAGAGTCAGGTACCCTAGGAGACCTGTATTAGGACTTATGGGGGAAACTTGCAAGCTTCTTAAGCACAAGGCGCAGCCCCAGGCAGAACAAAGGGACCAACAAAACAGAAGCTGGCTGCTATTTTTAAAGTGCCAATTAGAAAGTCTAAAATTACTACGTGGTTAGAGCCGCTGCATCCTCCCAGAATTAATCACACTCTCTGAGGCCAGAACTCTATATTTTCTGTTTCCCAAGCAAGCCCTTTCTCAGAATATTTTAAAAGGCCCTTTCTTGCCTCTGTCAGGCCAAAGTCCAGTTGTGGTTCAGTATGATATTTAGTATGGCTTTTCTTGGTTTAGAGTTCTTCAGATCTCTCTTTTTCATGTGTAGTTTTGTTTTTTGGAGGAAAAATAAAAAGGACTTGAAAAGCAACAATAAAAGAAACAGGCAAAAAGAAATAAAATCCCATGACACTGTGATCCCCATGATTCTTCTGCTTGACCAATCACAGTTGTGAAGTTAACACAGTTCTGTCCACTGCTTCCCCTAGGCCTCCACCAGTCTCCCAGCCCTCCAGGCTCCTCAGGTATCAAGAGCACAAGACAGGGCGCACGCCTTTAATCCCAGCACTCAGGAGGCAGAGGCAGGCCAATCTATGAGTTTGAGGCCAACCTCAAACATAATGAGCTACATAGTGAGCTTCTGTCTCAAAACAAAAACAAAAACAAAACAAAAAAACAGAAAGAGAGAGACCTTCATTTCCCTCCACTAATAGTGAGCCTCAGAGAGAGAAGTTCACCACAGACCATTGGGAGACCCAGCATATACGGAATCTCACTAGGCCTACGAACAAGACCCCACCCAGGCCCGGGCTTTATGAAAGTACATGAGCCTAAACTGTGTAAATTCCCAGTCACTCCAACACCCCCCCCCCGCCAGCTGTACAAACCACAAGGAGCATAACCCATGTCGAGGTGACATGCTGTCTTCCAAAACCATTTGATATTTAAAAAAAAATAATCAAAAGACAATTAGAGCTAAAAGAGAACTCCTCAACCTCTAAGCCTCCAAGGGAAAATTTAGAGAAAAATGTCTCCCTGTCTCTCCATACCATCCTAACCCTCCCCTGTTGTCAGAGCCTTTCTGGGTAGCTGAAATGGTTCATATTATCAACTCCCTGTAGTTTGGAACTGCTATGGAAAGAATTCCTTGGTTATCCCCGTGGCATTATCTAGACTAGGTTAACTGAGGTGGGTGGGACCTACCTTACACACGGGTGGTGCCATTCCATAAACTGGAGTCCTGCATCAATTGAAAAGGAGGAAACAAGCTCAGCTCGGACATCCATTGCTGTCTGTGGACCAATGTGAGCAGCCTGATCCTGCCGGTGCCATGACATCACTCACCGTGATGATTATGCGCTTGAACCACGAGCGGAAAAGAAACCCGTCTTTCCTTAAGCTGCAGTTTCCAGGTGCGCAGTCTCAGCGACGAGAAAGGCAGCGAATGCAGCCCATTTTTAAGGGATAGCACTGCTACTCGGTGGAGGTGCCGGACTCCAGCGCTACCGCTTTTAGAAAACCATCTCGCCTCTGCTGCCATTTAGACATGGTGGCATCCATTCCTGTGACTGCACACTGATTTCCTGAGGTTCCACCAGTCAAGGGTTGGCCAAGGGTGCCAAGAGCAGGAGGCTGCCCAAGGACTGGCAGTTTTCTCTCCAGCCCAGCCTAACTTGAAGCAAGCTTGCCCATGGCTGCCTCTCTCAAGATATTGCTGGGATGTATGATGTCACTTGGAGAATGTTTCTCCTGCTTGTCCTCAGGAATCCTTCATGTTACGGGCTGGTGACGATGGGAGGAGAGATGCCAGTCATCTTCAGCATCTCTCTGGCTCTGTTGTCAATGTGTTTTCCAGGCAATGCTCCATCCCTACAAGCCCCTATCTAACGAGAAGCTGCCTGTGCTGTCCAAGTAAAAGGCAACTGATGGCAAACACAAAATTACCTTTGAAATGTGTGCCTTTGGCTTTCAAGCATTTAAAAACATGTGTGCACACAGTCATCCTGTGATTGAGACCACTTTCTCCCCCCCTAAACTTAGGGATAGTGTCGAGGGCACAGCACAAGCTAAGTAGGTGCTGTGCACTGACCCACATGCCCAGCCCCTGAAAGCACTTTTTGTGAGGCCCCTTTTGGTATTTCAAAAACTTTAACTGCCCAGATAGACAGCATGGTGAAGATGGTACTATGGCGGGTTCCATTACAAGACTCTAAGAGACCTTTAAAGATTCAATGTGAGCCAGGTGATGGTGGCACACTCCTTTAATCCAGCACTCAGGAGGCAGAGGCAGGCAGATCTCTGTGAGTTCAAGGCCAGCCTGGTTTACAAAGTGAGTTCCAGGACATCCAGGGTTGTTACACAAAGAAACCCTGTCTTGTCTTGAAAATCAAAACAAAGAAAACAAACAAAACAAAATGATTCAAGGTGACCGCAGCTCTATTTGGTTGAGAAAATGAGTTCTATGGTAATTAGGAGACTGTTCCATAGCTGAACAGAAAAGAGTGAAGAAATCAGAAGCAATGTTCCAGGGGGATCCTGGGCTCCACACTCCTACCTTCTAATTCTGCTGATTTACATAGCACAGCAAGCCTTTCCTGGCCGCAATAAACACAAGCTCTCCTCTCCTCTGCAAAGAGATCCTTCTAGGGGCCTGCGTCTTTTCCACACTACTGCTCAGGTCTGTGACTCTAAAACGACCTCACATGCTGAGTGAAATAACTGGCGTTGCCTAGTTCTTGACCATTTGTTTGCAAGCTCTAATGAGTGTCACTGTTTTAAGGAAATGATTGATACGCTGAAGGAGCAAGAAAAGACTTGGAACAGCAGCCAACAAGGAATCCTTTTCAGAGAACAAGAAGCACAAAAGATCACCATCCCCCTCGCCTTGCAGGCATGCCCAGTTCCCACCTACTCCCACCTATGAGCTCATCACTGTGCAAGACCACCCTCAGGGCACAGCCCTTTCACTTGCAGATGGTCCCAAATATCAGAATGTCTGTAACACTGAGGACTAGGAGCCAGCTCCTCTCTTGAGTTTGCTATTAGCAGCCAAGTATCCATGGGCAAGCTGACCCATCCTCCTGAGGATCCTTATCTGGCAAGAAGAATCAACACCAACAGGGCCCTGGTGACACTGGGATACCCCTAGGCAAGCTGGTAGATCTGTTCCAATGGAAGCCTATGAGAGGTATCCTGGAGAACCCATGAACTGCAGAACGCTTGTCTGTGTTTGGAAGGAAGAGGAGGCCAATACTAAATATATAGACCTGTATCTATAGATAAAACTTAAAAATAACACACAAAACTAGGAGCCAGAAAATAATAAAGGAATGCATGTAGACTACTACATATATTAATATATATTATATATTAATAAAATGAGTCTTGGTATTTCAGAATTTATTAAGCCATCTACAGAACATCTGCTTTGAACACACCACTGAGCTTGGTGATTAAAAAAAACAAGATATTTGATGGAGGAAGGTCATCTTTCTATCTGTTGCTTTCATTGGTTAATTAATAAAGAAACTGCTTGGCCTTTGATAGGACAGAAAATTAGGTAGGCGGAGTAAACAGAACTGAATGCTGGGAGAAAGAAGCCAAGTCAGGCAGTCACAATAATTCTCCCACTCCAGACAGACGCAGACAGATCTTTCCTGGTAAGCCAGCTCGTGGTGCTACACAGAATATTAGAAATATGTAAGCTAGCCAATAAGAGGTTAAAACTAATGGGCCAGGCAGTGTTTAAAAGAATACAGTTTCCGTGTAATTATTTCGGGTAAAGCTAGCCAGGTGGCGGGAAGTGGCCTGCCACTCCATATTACAACAAATATTCAAAGGGGTCATGGAGTGCTGGGTACCCGAAGGGGGCAAGCCTAATTGTGTCCAGGGTGAAAGGTCAAGGGAGATTTCCTGGCAGAAGATACAGGATTAGCCTTCAAAGCAAAGGATGAGGCAACTAGATAGAACAGAGGTGACAGACACTTGACATATGGAAGACAGGGGAGGGAGCAATAGAGATAACCAGAGGGGGTGAGGAGCAGAGGCAGCCAGGTCCCTAACACTGGGACTGACCCTGTGGTACAGCTTGGGGACACCTGGCTGTGTATATAGAAAAGACTGATGGAATGGGCCATGTTTATACTGTAGGGAGAATATTCTCACAGCAAAGATCCAGGACTTGGGTTAGTGTTGGAAGCAGGAAACAGAACAGGGATTGCTGTGGGATATTCTGTTTGTACACTGTGAAGATGTGTCTCTGCCAAGGCACCTTCTGATTGGTTTAATAAAGAGCTAATTGGCCAATAGCTAGGCAGGAGAAGATAGGTGGGACTTCCAGAGAGAGCTAGGAACTCTGGGAAGAATCTGAGGTATAGGGAATTCTCAAGCCAGAAACAGAGGAGTGGGACTCGTGGTACTGAGAAGAGGTAACAAGTCAGGTGGCAGAGCATAAATTAATATAAACAAATTAATTTAAGTTTTGAGAGGTAGCTGGGAACAAGCCTAAGTGAAGATCAAGCTTTCATATTTAATAGTAAGTCTCCATGTCATTATTTGGGAGTTGGCAGTCCAAAGAAAGACCTCCTACAGGGGATGCAAATAGGCTGCTTTCTGGAAGTGGGAACCATAACCCATGTTTGAAGATGAGAGCTAAGACTGAGGTACACAAACCAAACACTGTCTTTCTCCTGGTTTTACACAAATCTAGAACTGGTAACCGTTGTTAGATGCTTAAATGACTGAAACAAACCAAGTGAGGAATAACACTCACAGCACATAAGAATCACATTAATTCAAATTTCTATATTTAAGTACAATCTCATGAAAGCCCAGCCAGGCTTGCCAGGTGAGCATCGCCTATGGCAACTTTGCAGTGACCTGCAGAGCTGTGTAGCTTTCCAGAACAAAGTGGCTCACAAAGCCAGCCTGTCACCAGTTGTCCCTTTGTTGGAGGTTTGCAGACCTGGAGCCTGCGCGTGGAAGAAGATGGGAAAACCCCAGAGCCCCCGAGGACAGGAAGGCTGTTTCTCATTCCTAGAGGGGCAGCTTACATCATTCTTACTGTAAAGACAAAAAGGCTGACGTGAGCACAGAACTGAGCGAAGGGTCCCAGCCCCCGACCAATGGCAACACAGTTCAAAGACTGGCAAAGCCATTTTTCAGACCTGTGCACAGTCAGTGTGGATGGGGCCACAGGGAGGAGGAAAGACAGAAAAGAAAGAAGCCAAAGATGCAAAAAGATTCACTCTGCTTTTGGTTTTGAGTTTTCCCTTCCTTCTTGTTTTGTTTTGAGATTGTCTCATGTGTCTCAGACTGACCTCCCATAGCTGAATTGCAGGCAGGTGTGCAATATACCTGTTTGAGGATTTTCTTCCCTCCTCCTCCTCCTCCTGCTCCTGCTCCTCCTCCTCCTCCTCCTCCTCCTCCTCCTCCTCCTCCTCCTCCTCCTCCTCCTCTTCTTCTTCTTCTTCTTCTTCTTCTTCTTCTTCTACCTTTCATTCAAAAATAACTATGAGGCACCACCATGAGCTTGAATTGGGTTAGGTCCTGAGGACACACCTGGAAACCAGTGTTGGTTCGAATTGTCCTTCCTCCTTTTCCTCCCCTTGAACTCATTTCCTCACAGACATGACATCAACATCTCTGAACCAGAAGCCGGCACTCCATGTTCCACAGCTCAGGCTTCTCCAGGGAAACGCCTGAAGCCCCAGCACGGTCTGAATGCCCAGCTACCTTTTCTCGTTCTCTCTTCCTTCCACGCTCGACAAGACACTTAACTCTCTCCCCCTCCACTGAGTGTGCAGGGCTACTTTGTCTCTGAATCCTTGTTCCTGTGGGTCCCTCTGTCTGGAATGTGAACCCTATCTTCTTCCCCTTACATCCACTTACCCACCGAAACTCAGCTGCAGGGTGTATAGTCACATAGTTGGCCACTGTGAGTTCCTGGGTTGATCTTAATGAGACATTGGGCAGTGGTGGCAGGGAGCTAACGAGATTGGCTGCCCAGATACTAGAGATGGTGTGGAATCCTGCTAGTCAGAAGTGAACACAGAGAGAGACCAGAGCTGGGCTAGAATTCAAGACCTGAACTGTTTTTAGGTTCAAAGAAATAAGTGATTTTGTAGTCTTGATCTCTTAGATTTAGATATGTATTAACAACACCCAGGAGCTTATGAAAAACACGCAAGCCCTTCTCTGACTTTCAATGGCATTATATCCTGTTTTCATTGGCATTATATTATATCTTTCACTTTCATTGGCATTATATCCTATAAACCCATTGTAAGTTGGCAAGATCCTAAGTGGGAAGTGCATTTCACGCATCCAACTTACTGAACGCTGTACTCAGTGACACTGTACACCGCCATCCCTGGGCTGCTGACACTGGCAATTGCACGGCCAACTGGGCACTGTGGTTATTTCCCCGCTACTCCCTGCATCACGAGATGACCATGCTGTACACGCTAGCTCAGGAAAATGCCAAAATTCAGATTTACTGAATGAATGCTGCTTTCACCTGCTTTATGTTGTTAGTGACCAACTGGACAGTTATTCAGCAGGATTGGCTAAAATTGAGAAGATTGACAGTATCTAGTGTGGGTGATGGTGAAGAGTAAATGGTACTCCTGAGTGCTGATAAGAATCTGAAAACAAAACGCTACAGTTGCTATAGCAGACATATCGGTTTTGTAAAGATACGCTTACAGGACACAGCAATTCCACACAAAGATCCTTTACACAATTGTAGCGGTTTTATTCTCTCTCTGAGTGTGCCTGTTCATGTGTTCCTGTGTGCATGTGTGCACGTGTGTGCATATGGAGACCAGCATTTGAGTCCCCTGCCTTTATCAGTTTTTCTACATTTTTTTTTGAACAGGGTCAAATCTGGAAGTCACCAATTCAACCTGCCCGGCAGCCAGTGAGCTGCAGGGATCTGCCTGTTTCCACCTCAGTCAGTGCCAGGCTTGTAGATGTGTCTGCCCCACTCGGCTGTTCTGTGGCACTGGTTTCAGGTCCTCGTGTTTGAGAGGTAATCACCTTATCAACTGAAGCATCTTGCCAGTCCCCAGCATTATTCGTAATAGAATTCCAAACAACCCAAATAACCGTTAAAAAGTAAATGAATAAACGAACTGTTATGACCATGCAATGGACTTGCTCAGGCTCAAAGATGATCGGGCCTGATCAAAACAGCAGAAAAGCATCGGTAGCAAACATGGGTGCTTTGAGAATGTTGCACTGTGTCCCTGGTGGGCCCAGGACTGGAGAGTGTGATCTGATTGCAAGGCACTGCTTGACTGTGTCAGTAACGAGACTCCAAGGTTGCTTAAGCCTGTTGAATTGTATAAAATAGCTTACTAGATGTTTAGCATGCTGTAATTTGGAAATCAGTGCATTATGAGTTAAATTAAATTTCTTCCCAAACACTACTAACAAATCACAGCCAATAGAAAGAAATATTACATTGTCTTCAGCAGCAGACATTCCACTTTGGAGGCTGATTACCTGTTGTGGGTCAGAGTTGCTGATCCTCTGGTCTCTGCAGCAACAGAATAGATCCCATCGTGACCCCGGGTGACATAGAAAAACTCACTCTGTAATATCTTCTAACAATGCCAAAGAAAATCCAATGCAAGTCAGAGAGCTGTCTCAGATTACTTGGGATATAGTGGCTTTTAGTCTTGGCTTATGTCTTTCAAAATTCATTCTGTTTAAAGCATCCTGATTCTGTAGGGCAGTTCTTGATCTGGGTCCGTTCATTCAATAAACCTAGAGTTGGGCCGATCAATATCCTTAAATAATGCAAGAAAAAGTGGTATGTGTTATACGGCACTCAGGAACATGAATGATGGCACCAAGCGTCTGTTCCATTAGTTTGTCTGGGGTAGCTCTAGCCCCACAACATAAAGGAGAAGGCTTTCATGCCTAAGGAAAGCAAAGGAGAGTATCAGTCACACACTGCAGGAGCCGGGGTGGGGGGATGACTGTCCCCAGCATGAGGAAGAGGCAGGAATAAGAGAGCTGTTTCTTCAGTGCCGACGGCGGTGGTTTGCAGCGGGTGTGACAGCCACCGCCAAGGACAGAGCTGTGTCTGTGGGACCGGAATATACCGCCAAGGACAGAGCCGTGTCTGTGGGACCGGAATATACCGCCAAGCATTGGAGACATGGGTGGAAGAAGAAAGCAAGCACACAGGGGTCGCAAATGCTTGATAACAAATAGTGGCTGTCTCCATCACACTTGTCCTTGTCAACTACGGAAGCAAACACACTGGGCAGTAGGGAGAAAGAGTCAGTGGCCTGCCCAGTGTCATGAATGCTAGGTGCAAGAATAGGATTTAAAAGCATACATACAAAAGTATATCTAAATCCATGGTGTTAACCAGGCTCTAGGAAATTCTCAGGAGGGAGCTGCTGCATAAGTCCACTGAGAAAGCCGCTCCCTTCAATAAAGAATTATACTCCTACGTGATATTCCTGGAGTCTGCTTTAAGGTTGTTAAAGTAGCCAATGTGTCCCTTTTGGTCCTGTACAAAGGCAAGAAGGAAAGACCAAGATCCTAAATTTTGACAGTGGAAGCACAGTAATAAACTTTCCTATTCTGAAAAAAAAAAGAATTATACTCCTTGGTCAAGGGAGATAAGTGAGTTTGTTTGTTTGTTTGTTTGTTTGTTTGAGCAATTCCAAAGTCATTATTTATTGCTCGGCCTTGAGTCAGGACACCAGGCAGAGATTCTGAGGTTCTGGGGTTTGTCCTAGAGTTACAGTGAATTTGTGCACATTTTAAAATGACTTCTTTCTCAGTTTCTCCCAAGAAAATACACAAGCCTCTAAAGTCACACGTATTTAATAAGTTATTTTTTCATAAAGACATTTCATCTCTGAGTGATGAGCATCTTAGTTCGCCTCTAGTGGAAGACACAGATTTATCTCTACTCAGAAAATATTGCAGAGTCCAGGAAGCCAAAAATATTGAAGGGCAGCGTGGAGACGAGCTGTGTTGCCAGGATGCTCACTGATGCATAAACAGATAGGAGCCACAGATCATTATTAATAAAGTGGATGCCTTTGGCTGACTGGGCAGCTACGGCCACCTTCAAAGTCATTAAGCTTCAGGCCCAGCTCAAGATGTATTGTGAGGTCTGGCTGCAAGACAGTCTGGGTGGTGACATTCTCAGGCGGCATTTGATGCTATCGTGCCCAGCCACTGGGTAAATTTCCATCAGCCGAGGTTTTCAGAGGGACTGAAACCAAGTTTAATATAACTCAACAATGACAAGAAGCAACGAGAGGGTAGCAGAGAGCCAAAGATTTTCTCACGAATCATTATATAGAATTGATATTGAAGGATTGTTATAAAACGTGGGACAGATTGTTTAATATAAGGAAGTCAAGTGCATTTTAATAGCAAAAAGCAATTAGAAAATTCAAGTTAAACAAACAGCATTTGTTAGGGCAACAGAGAATACAGTAAATGAGAATAAATTCATGCAGGGTATGCAGGCCTCCTCCCCACCCTTTTGGAGAAAAATGCAGACCCTCATTAAAAGACTTAAATATACTGGGTGCCATTGTTGCACTGGAGAGTTAGAGGCAATTCAGTGTAACTCCAACACATTAAAAAAATAAGATTTAGCTTAAGAACCTGGGAATCTGGGAAGACAATGTTGGCTCATATGGAAGCATGCCTGGTGTATCATCATCATCACCATCACCGTGGCTAATATTAACTGACCACTGGGAGGAAGAAATAGCTCAGTTGCTATAATGCTTGCCATACAAGCATGATGACCTGGGTTTAATCCACATAAGAAACATGCCCTTGCACTCACACAGTTGGGATTAGATGATCAGACCCTGCAGCTTGCTAACCAGTCAAGGAGAACAAGTGATTTACAGGCCGGTTTGGAACAACAGGGCAAATGGCTCCTGAGGAGTGCCGCTCCAAGCTGATCTTATGAATATCCACTTCCACACAGGCATCTGCTATCACAGGCACACAGATTTACCACCCAAGGGGCACTCGCTGTATCTCACGTGATCCTCTATAAAATTCCGCAAATCTGCTAGAATTATTATGGCTCCGGACCAATGCGTGACAAGGTCATTGGAACCTGGGCCATCTGTTTCAGAACTCATATTCTTACTATGATGCCAGGCATGGGGTTCAGGACTTCTCGCGAGTTCAGTTTTAGAAAAGTGTGTTGCCAGGGCTTTCAGTGTATACTAAGTTGATGGTCTCTCGATTCTCTGGCCTGGCTCGCACTTCAGTCTCATACTTCGTGGGGCCTTAAAACCTCTGAGTACTTTTCCACTTCTCATACTGTAGGATTCCTGAGACATTCCCGAAGGCTGGGCGATGCCGCCTGGGAGTTCGGAAGGAGTGACCGATCAGTGCCTTTACTGTTGGTAGATGTAAAATCCAAGCCCTGCTCTTCCTCTCCACGAAGAGCAGTGAGATGCAGTTTCCTGTTGGAAGCTTTCTCGAGATCGTTCTGTTGAGGAACCTCAGGGCATCCCCTTTGCATTTTGAAGTCCGTGCCTTCCTCTTACCCATCACCTGTCGAAAGCACTGGTTTGCGTCTCTCACATAATGCCTTAGCGTTTCATTTCTCACCGTGGCTCTTACTCTTAGAAGGCTGGGGCAACGAAGTGGAACTACCTCCACTTCACACTCAGAACTGAATCACACCTTTGTGCTTACCACCATATAGCATGCCTGTAAACATGCAAGGAGCGAATTCCAGCCCAAGGGATGGGCACCTTGCCTACCTCACTCGCCATCTGTTAAATGGCTCAACAGTGATTGTAAACTTTCCCAGATATGGGATTTTTGTAGTTTGTATAAAATTAAGTAATTATGTGGGCAAGCTACTCAATGGTTTGGTGATATTATATTTTATATAAGCAGAAGAATGTCCATAACTTGATTCACCTTGAGCCAGTCCTCCCTATGAAATATACCTTGCTTAGTTGCCAATTGGGCTAGGCAAAGTGTCTCTCTCTGGGTTCTAGGTTCTGGACTTAACTACATTGTGACACCCAGAGAAAGCTACCCAAAGCTCCACTTCACCTGATGCACCTGCTGTCCCTGGAACACAAGAGAAAATTATTCCTCTGGGAGCTATTTAGGCCTGAGCCTGCCTCCTACTAAGCTGCATAAAGATGCCTGCACTCCTGTGGTGTGGGAGGTCCTTTTGTCAATATGGTTTTTTATTGGTTAATGAATAAAGGACTGGTTTGAGCCTATAGCAGAGCAGGGTGGGGCAGAGCAGAGCTAGGCAGAGAGGGAGATGCCATGTAGCCCTACCTGAGACAGATGTCAGAATTTTACACTGGTAAGCAAAACTATGCCCATATTCCCAAATATTGTCTATAAATGTTTGTTTACATTTAGATGGGGATATGATATAGATATGAATAATTTGCATTGGTATGGATCTTGGTTTATTGATACAAATTTAAGGTTAATTTTGTTATATGTGTATTTCTGCTTTTGATTAAGGTATTTTGTTTCTGTAGCTCATTTAAAAATGTATAATTAAGAAATTTAAGTTAATAGATACTCATCTATAATAGTCAAGCTTGTAGTCATGTTAGTTAGATTTTCTAGATTATAGAGATATATTTCAGTTAGATAGGTATTATTCAAATCTTTCAGAGACATTCAAAATATGGCATTTAAAATGTTTTAATAATTTAGGACTTTTTATGACAATGAGACACATCTGTTCCTGGCAGCACAAGCTACTTCAAGAGGAAGATGTGCATTGAAGAGGCTCCTTATGGAGCTGGTTAGCCATTTTGGCAAGGAACTGCTCCTGCCTGGACTGCTGAACTGGACATGCAAGACCCACAGAGAAAAGACTGCTGAACTTGTCTAAAGGTGAGACGATCCTTCAGGGCTCCTGCTTCATGAAAGAGTCTGCCAGACATTCTTCAGGACACAGAAGAAAGTGACTGAAACTGTCAATATAGGTGGAACTGTCTTTAAAATTTCCTGCTTCATAGAAAAGTCTGCTGGATACCATAGGCCATTAGGCTGAAGATGGATTCTCCAACGGTACAGAAAAACTTTGGGTGACTGTCCAGTCAGAGAGATGTCTCTGTCAATTCTAGAGCTTTGGAAATTGCTTACAATGTACTTCCTGTTTACTTAGGTAATATATTCTTCTGGAGTCTTTGATGGAGTTAAAAAATTTATAGTTATAGTTAGTTTTCCTTAGATAAGACAAAAGATAAAATAGATATAAATATTGTAACTGTAATTCTTGCTTGATACCTGTTTGTTATATGTAATTTTACTATCTTAAAGTTTAAGCCTTCCTTTTTGTTTAAACAGAAAAGGGGAAATGGTGTGGGAGGTCCTTCTATCTAATTGTTGCTTTGATTGGTTAATGAATAAAAAACTGCTTTGAGCAGAGCAGGGTGGGCAGAGAAGAACTGGTTGGGGAGGACTGGACTGAATGCTGGAAGAAAGAAGGACAGAGTCAGAGAGAAGTCATGGAGCCACCAGAGACAGATGCTGGGAACTTTGCCAGGTAAGCCACAGCCACATGGCAACATACAGATTAATAGAAAAGTGTTAAACTAATATAAGAGTTAGCCAATAAGAAGCTAGAGCTAATGGGCCAAGCAGTGATTTAATTAATACAGTTTCTTTAATTATTTCAGGGCTAAGCGGCAGAGACAAACTAGTGGCCTGCTGCTATAATCCTCTTGGCTCAGTCATTGATACAAAACATAGCATGTGCTGGTTCATTGGCATGGATAGTAATAATAATTGAAAATAATAATGATAATAATAATTGACAATAAGGGGAGGTATTAACAATAAAAAGGGCAGTGTAGCTGGAAAGGGGGATGGCTCTCCTGTGATAAAACTCACTAGTGCCTGCTGTGAGTCCTCTTCCGCTCCAGTCTTCAACCATCTCACCTCTGCAGATGCCTCCTTACTGTATGAGATTTATGAAAATCTCTTAACTTCCCCCTTGAGGCTGGGTTGCCTGTTTCCTACACTCCCCAGTGATCACATCCACATCTCTTAATCAACTGTGTACTGTCGTGGTTTGAAAGGAAACGGCCCCCAAACGGAGTGGCACCTTTGTTGTGTGACTTTGTTGTAGGAAGGAAGTACGTCACTGTGGAGGAGGGTCTTGAGGTCTCACATGTGCTTCAACCGCAGCCAGTGAGACAGGCCACTTCCTGTTGCCTGTGGGTCAAGGTATAGAGCTCTTAGCTCCTTCTCTGGAACCACAGCTGCCTACACGCTGTCCTCCATGATGACAATGGACTAAACCTCTGAAACTGTGAACCAGTTTTCCTTTATAAGAGTGACTGTGATCAGGGTGGCTTTTCACAGTAACAGAAACCCTAACTAAGACATGTGTATATGAAACACTCCCTCAGTGCTCTGCTCAATGAGATCTACTGGAAGAAGAAGAACAAGCAAACCCCAAGACCAAAGGGTTTATTACCTAGTTGCAGAGAGGAAAAAATATCCTGGTTATGCAGATTCTATGCATAGTGCAGGGATAGATGGTGAGATCAATCACTTCTGGGTAGACAACAGTAATCATCAAAGTGAACAGGCTGAGATGGGCCAAGAGCACTGGGGGGGGTCACTGAAGGTTTTTAATCAGGGGGTGATACATTCAAAGCATCTATAGGAAGTAATTCAGCCATATTGATGGTCGAGCCAGAACAAGGAAGTGTGAGAAGGTTAAGTGCTAGCACAGTCTTAGTTAGAGTTACAATGGCTGTGGTAAACACAATGACCAAAGTAACTTGAGGAGGAAAGGGATTGTTCCAGTTCCAGGGCACAATCCATCATCATAGGAAGTCAGGGCAGGGACTCGAGGCAAGAGCTGATGTGGAGGTCATGGAAGAGTGCTTCTCACCAGCCTCTTCCCAGTACCGTGCTCAGCTAGCTTTCTTTTACAACCCATGGCCAACTGCCAAGAGGAGGCACTGTCTACAAAGGACTGGACCCTCCCACACCAATTGTTAATTTTAAAAAAATGCTCCCACAGGCTTGTTTGCAGACCAATTTGGTGAAAGCATTTTCTCAATTGAAGTTCCCTCTTAACAAATGAATCTAGACCATGTCAGGTTGACACAAAAACTAACCAAGACATTTGGGGTCCCTTGCAATAGTCTATGCATGGAGTTATGGGTCTAGATCTGAGATTCTAGTAAAATGCAAAGATGGAGGTCAGAGATGGACATGTCAGAGGAGCCAGCACAGGATAGCTTTTGTAAGAAGGGGTTCTTGACCTTGCTTCTGAAAACACCAGACTGAGAGATTGAGGAATGATGTCGAGTGCAATAAGGGAGTTGGGCATAGTATCATATGCCCATCACCTCAGCTCTCAGGCAGCTGAGGCAGGAGGATCAAGAGTTTGAAGCCAGACTGAGCTGTATATCAAGATTGTCTCAAGAAGCAAACAAATCAAAAGCAAAAAGGCTAGAGGAAGGATTACTGATTGGGATGTCAGGCAGAGGGAGGGATGGGCGCAGATGAAGAAATAAACTCTGTTTTATACACAAGGTGCTACCTTGATAACCTGATAGACAAGAGGAAATTTTCAAATAACGGGTCCAAGAAGCTCAACAGGACAGAGGTTGGGCACGTCAACATTCTGGGTTCCATCATGCCTGGGAGTGCTTTCTGCATCAGTAGCTACCTGACCCTAAGTACATCTCACTCTGTACAGAGGGTTCACCCAGGACTCCCTATAGATATCCTTGTTTATTTCAGTCAAGCTATGGGAAATAAGACTTGGACATAACACAACTCATTTATTATCTGAAGGCTGTTTTATGATTTTCTATATCATTTCCATTGCCTTTCAACCCTGGTCTGGGGTCAACAAACAAGACTTTATTCTTCCACTTAGACACATTTCTACCAGATTTACTTTGAATCTGATCCAAGTTTTCCGAGTATTTAATTCTCCAGTTCTCTATCTGTAATATCCTCCAAAAGCACATCCTAGCCATTGTTCCTGGCACGAAGCAGGACAAAGAATGTCCACTATCCCCTTTATCTTTAATAGACCATTGAGCTGCAATCCGGTCTCACATTAGAATTGGAAAGTGAGGGATAAGTTATTTGGATGAAACGCTTCCCCCTGCTGCATAGCAGTGGGCTGCCATCCAAGCAGGGCCTGAGGGCACATCTCTAGTTGGCAGATGGCAAGGATCTGGCTTTATGTAAGTAACTCGAACTGATGATTACATCCAGCCATTTCACCCGATACCAGAAATTCTGCCAGCACAGAGAGAAATCTTCCCACAGTTGACAAGTAGCATCCTGTATTGTGTGCATCCTTGAAGTTAAAAGTCTACTATGATTGTGTGTAAGCATAAACGTATACATAGATATTAAGGTGCATTGTCCCCACAACACAAGCCAGCATGAACTTTTGATAGTTCATTTGAGTATTGCTTTTCAATAAACCCTAATTCTGTATATACAGCCTCTATGCCAGACTATGGCTCAAGGAAGATATTTGTCAATGGTTATAACACATTTATAATTTCTATGTATTAGTTGTGTAGAAGACACTGAAATGACCCTGAATTTTTATCACAATTCCGTGAGATGTGTACTGTTAACCTACAGTACAGGGAGATGGTGAAGTAATGTGCACATGGCATATGATTAATGAAGATAAGCTGGGGATCCGAATCTGAGACTCTCCAGGAAAGGGTTCTTTCTATCGTGGCAGTCATCAAAACCTAAGAGTATTTGTTAACTGAGCGAGTAAACGAAGGGCTCTCAGGCTCACACCGGTGACTCCATGTCATGCTGGATTGATTCACAGACATGTAGATGAGCCTCAGACATGGTATATGTTCCCCAACTATAGGTCCATGAAAATTTTATAAAGTTAAGAGGTATCTTCAAAAAGTGTAATATCAGGAAAACAAATGCCACAAAGTTGTACACTTTAGCCAAGGGACCCATGGATACAGGACCTCCAGCCTATACTCTGGTCACCTTCATGGCCACTGCTGACTACTGTCCCTCTTAGATCTGAGCCTAGATCCAAGCAGGCCACCCCTGCTAAGACCCGGACAGAAGAAGTAGAACAACTTGGATTTGAACCAGTAGTTTCCAACATCAAGTTTATGGCTTGAGGGAGCTGGGACAAGTTGATAGGACACTGATTTTGAGCAATGCCTGCTACCTGGTCCCAGGGCTGCACTCTGTTGCCATATCCTCTTCTAATATACAGGCTACCTCCCCGCTCTTCTCTCCCTGAGATCTTATGACTGACCCAAAAGACTGGCAAACACCTTCATCCTATGTACCATGTGCTTTGACATCACGACACCACATGTCATTGGTATTTGGCTAGTGGCCACGTGGCAGTTACCTGAGTGCGTGCCCATGGTGTTCCCATGGAAGAATTAGATGATTCCAGAGAATGAGAGTCCTCTCATGCCCCCATCCAACAGCCACATCTCTTTACCTCATTGCTCCTTCTAACGAGTAAAAATTTCCTTCTCTTACAGGTTATCTCTAGAGTTCACTGTCGAGTTCATTTTAATTCTTGCATTCCTGGATGAGATACTCACTCAAAATGAACTGCTGTCATGTCAGTCCCGGGGCTCAGCTGCTGGCATGGGAACTGTATTTCTTTAATGGCTTCATTCCTCTGGACATGTCCTTTGCAGAGGTCTCCATTATGCCACCGTCCTTGGAGAGAACCAGTGGCAGTCACAGGCAGGGCCCTCTGTGCCCAAAGCCCGAAGAAGCGAGTCTAAAATGTGTTCACGCTGTGAGCTCTGTCCTGGGTGACTGTGACTCAGTGCCAACCCCAAACACAACACCAAACAGCAGTTATTCTCCTGGCACATGCAGGTGCCAGGTAAGCTTCTTTTCTGCTCTCAAAACTGGACAGAGATTCACAGTAATTGAATGAAAGAATGTTTAATAATTTCAAATATTCTTCATCCAGGGAGAAAGAGTAGGCTTTAATTAAATAGTGTCATTTAGTACACCGTCCAGCAGATACTATAATTGGGTTCTTTAGTAGGGAACACAGTAATACCTAAGCTTTACTGAAGTGATAATGACTCTAATTTAGCCCAGTGGATACATAAACAGTTTGGCTGCCTCTGGCACCCCGCATATTCCACAGTGCGAGCTTTGATCCCGACGTCTGCACTATTCCAACCAGTCATTTCGTTCTGAAATAAAATTATTAATCACCAAGAGCAAACAAACCCTATTTATACTAAACAGGTCTGATGCCGGGAGGTATGGGGGTGAGGGGCTCTTCATTTCCATGGATACAAAGAAAGAAGGGCTACCTTCAAAGCAGTTGTGAAATTCGATGTCATTTGAACAGGAAGAGTGGCATTTATTAGCTTTAAAACCTGATATAAATGCAAAGCAGCCCTCACCAGTTGGTTCAAAGAGGGCAGACAATTCCCAGGCACAATGGCAGTTGTGTGTTTTAAGTCCTCTCTTGGCTTGATCATTCACAAGGACGTTTCATTTCCAAGCTTGGCTCCCGTTTCCTCATTGCTTAATCCTGAAATGGGATACAGTGAAGGTCCTATTCTCTAGCTTTCTATTCGGTAATTCTGAACAAAGCAGAAAGGAGTGGGGGTGATGTAGTGAGGAATTTAACTGATTCTAAAAGATGAGGGAAAAACTGATCTCTTTGGGTCCATCTCCACAGATGTATTACAAAGTAGCCAGAGATTAAATTCCTTTGCTAAATTCTTTGTTTTCAAAACTAAGTGGTTCCTCCACAGACAGATGGAAAACTTTCATTTCCCTGATTGCAAATGCCCATCAACATGTTTATTTTGGAAAAGAATGAAAACATTGATTATAGCAGTAGTTGTGTGGGTCACAGGAACATAAAAATACAGCGTGGTTCTGTCGCTGGCTGGGGAAATAAAAGTTGCAATCACTGTGAAGGCTGGGGTGTAACTCCACCTTCATAGACCTTCCAGTCCTGCATCCGGGATTGCTAACAGCGTCTTGGAGCTCCTCCCTGCCCTCTTAAAACTTCGGGTGGGGGCAGTGTCCCAGGGCTCATTTCTAATTGCTGAGAACTGTAACTGGTCCTCTTTGAAAATTGCATGTCCCAAACTGTAAAATCAGGGTGCAGCCAGCTTGTTGTATCCACCAGTTATATGCCTGGGCACCTCCACCTTTGAACTGAAAATACGGGTGCTGGGAGCATAATGAACTGAACACGCATGACCTTTCCCCCTAGTCATTAGTCCTTAACACTATCTGCTTACAGAACATTCACATCATATTAGGCATTGTAAATCATCTAGAGATGATTGAGTGTATATGAAAAGGTGCACATAGGTTATATGCAACTATGGCACCAGGTTATACATGAGACCAGAAGCATCCTTATGTGTTAGTATCCGTGAGAAGGGGGAGTCCCGGACCAACTTTCTCCACCTGGGACAGCAAAGAGCAACTGCCAACTCAGGAGACCTGGCAGCCAAGCTAGGGAAGGAACCCTGAACTAAGTAAAGGATGAAAGGGAACCAGCACGGATCCTCACAGAGGACAAGCCTCCTGCCAACACAGCTAACAGTACAGCTCTCCAGGGCCCGGCCCCACGCTGACTGCCACCCAGAGACACTGCTCTCCCTCACAGAGCCAAGACTCCTGGATTGAGTGACAACCACAAACACCACTTTGCTTTGCACAATTAGAGCCTCTGCTTTGCTTCCCTGACAATTACTCTTCATAGCAGGGATGTGGGCTGTACCCAGAGTGCTATTCTGGGCCTGGTCCCCACTGACCTTCCAACTGTCAAACCCAATGACCTCTTTCTAGTCATTACCCTTCTTGACCTTTCTGGGGAAATTATAGTGGTTGGTCAAATATCACACTCTGGAATGCTCTCCCCTGGCTATGGCATGTTCACATTGCTCTCTGATGCTGGAGCAAGCAGAGAACTCAGATATGCTTGAGCCGGCCTGTTAGGATCTTTCGTCACTTGCTGGTTCCGACCTGATAAAAGCAAATGCACAGGTGCACAGAAGCCATCCGGGACCTTTAGTGGCCTCCCTTCTTAGCTTCTTACCTGAAACTCCTCACGGACTCCCCTCCCCCAAGACACACAGTCTTCCATATGTGCTCCACCCATTGGGGCCCCTAGTCTCTTCCCCTCTTTTCTTCACTTCATGGGACCCAATGTGGTTCTCAAAGACCCTGGCCATTAGCTGGAAACTCCATGTAGCCCCAGTCCTCGCCTTTACCCCTGCTGGCACTTAGACTAGAATACAGGAGTGACATACAGGTCATCCGTGTCTGCTGCAATGAGCCACATCAGCCTTGAGACTCGGGCTGTACTTCACACGTTCCCACTGACCTATGCACATGTCTTAAGAATGATCATGTTAGAACCTTAATTATCGGAACAAAATGTCCTGGGAGTATTGCTAACCAGGAGTGAGCGGTCCTAGGTAACAGGCTCCAGGTGTTTGCTGGAGGTGGCAGAGTGGTTACCAATGGATTTCCCTCAGAACTAGCGCTCTTTCTTCTGTAGGCTCTAGGCGGGGTCTTTTGAATTCTGTTCCTGGGTTTATGAATGCCCCACAGCCACTGAGCAAGCAAAGGTTGCCTTGGCATTTCACCCACAGATTAAATCCCAGCCTCCATGAGGGAGTGTAGGCCGTAACGCACACAGCATAAAGAAGCCTGTTACATCTAATGAAAGGACTGTTTCATGAGGACCACATTTCCCCAAATTCTCTACATTCTCCTGCTCCTTCTCCCAGACACCCACCAGAAAGAACGGCAACTCCCGGGAAAACAAGATGAACAGGGAAGTGGTGGCCATTCCCACCACTGAGTTGGTGCTCCAAATGCCCTGCATCTTGTATTCAGCATCAAATTAAAAGTAAACCCGAGCTGTTTAGTTAGTGGTAGATACATATTAAAGAACAGGTGGTGTTGCTGTCACTATATTTGCAACGAAAACCAACCCCCTTGAAAAACAGAACTGTTTTAGTAAAATGCTGTGTGTGTATGTATTTGTGTGTATTTGGATATATGTGTGAGTATGTGTGTGTATTTGTATGTATGTGTGAGGGTGTGAGGGTGTGTGTGAATGTGTGTGTTGGTGTGAATGTATTTGTGTGTGTTTGTAAGTGTGAGTGTATGTGAGTATGTGTGTGTGTTGGTGTGAATGTAATTGTGTGTGTGTTT
>NW_004949203.1:687986-695418 GCF_000317375.1 Microtus ochrogaster
TATGTGTGAGTGTGTGTTGGTGTGAATGTATTTGTGTGTGTTTGTATGTATGTGTGAGTGTGTGTTGGTGTGAATGTATTTGTGTGTGTTTGTATATATGTGTGAGTGTGTGTGAGTGTGTTTGTGCACATGTGCTCACACTTATGTCACAGCATTTGGGAACTGGTTCTCTCCTTTCACCATGTGGGTTCTGGGAGTCAAATTCAGGACATCAGGTTTGATCTATTGTCAGGCTGAGCTATTTTGCTGGTCCAAGAAGTGATTTTAAGTCCCCATTGGCCTGGGACACTCACTAATGGTGATAATTTTGAAACAGCTCTATTGATACAGTCTTTTCATAGGTAATTTGGGAAAATCCAGCCTGCGGTGCCCACACGTGACATTATCTCCTTGATAGCACATTCAAACTCCATTCTCTGAAAAATTGTGTGCGAGAGTTTGGGTCATAATTACATGTTCAGATTTTGCTTGAGAGGACCTATTAGATAAGCAGATGATGAGTCAGAATTATTTCTGAAATACTAGGGGAATGAAACCTTTAGGTAGCATCTGGAAAACCGGTTAGTTTGCAGATGTCTTTCATGACAGTTTTTTAGAAGAGCTGGCAATAGACTTCAGAGTAATTGACTTCCAGGCCAGCGTGTTCCTCCTCATGGACCATGCCTCAGCCCTGAGCTGAGCCATAGCAAAAGCAATTTGGGGGATTCTAGTCAATTCAATAGGTATTGCTGAATGCATTATTGTACTAGAGAATGCAAGAGGAACAAATTAATCTCCAGTGCCTCCAAGCTGGCCTCTAGGTTTGTATGCAGCTCTTGCCATCAGCAGCAAACGAGAAAAGGTTACTGAAAACCTGCATGCGTTTTTAAGTACAGGGCTTGCCTCAGGCCCCCAGTACTCACAGATTCGGACCCTTTCCAGCTTGCTGGCTCCCAGTCTACTGTGAGATGGACAGACAGACCTCCTCTGCCGTATGTTCCTGCCATAATAATGTGTGCCAACACAGACACAAGCAGCTATCGTCTGAACCTTTGAAATTGTGGGCCAAAATACACCTCTCTACTTTATAAGTTTATTGCCTGAGGGTGTTTTTGTCACCGTGACAGAAAGGTGGCACACATGGTAACTGTCAGTGTTATCACTTCTGTTCTTATATTGATTCTAAAGAAGAAATGACTATTCCAAAGCCCGGAAATCCTGTTCAGGACTATGTGTCTGGAAAAGGGATGTCTGTGACTACAGAGCCACCAGCTCAGGGAGCCTTCTGGATGCCTTCATTTTCCCTTACTCTGCTGGAGTCATGTCTGTGTTCCTAAACTATTCTTAATTCCTAACTACCTGCAGAAGAGTCCTGATTCCTTAAGCTAGACAGCATTCATGGTCTTATGCTGCACAGTTAAGCTTCCTGTGTCATTTAGCCTCCTTTGCCCCCTGTGCACTTGCTTTGACCTAGCCACAGTGGATGTCTGAGAGCCTCACTCTGTCCATCAAGAGAGATACGGGGATGCTGCAGGGAAGCATCAGATTTGGATAGAGCAAGTGGGTTCAGAGACTGTCCCCACTACTAAGAAACTGATCTGCTTTGTAAAAGTAACAGGGGCTCCCGAAGTCTCAGACTTTAAAAATTAAATCTTTCATTTAAAAATAATTGTTGGTGAGCCAGAAGACATGGTTCTTATTGCCCTGGGATCCACCTTCTGGGCTACAGAGGAGGGATGAGGCAGTGTACACCTTACACTGGTTGAGTGATGGGGACTAACCAGAGGATGTGCAGGGAAACTGGAAAACTTCCCAGCAAATGCAGGATAAAGAAACAGTGGAAATCTGACCCCTTATGGGCCTGGGGAGGGAAGCAGAGGCCAGATCATAATGGCTCTGTAAATGTCACTCCAGAATTTGGACTTTAAGGATTCTTGGGATTTAACTTAGTTTGGAAGAATGTTTGCCTAAAATGCACAAAGACCTTGGTTCAATCCTCAGCATTGCATAAATCAAGTTGCTGGCATACAATTCTAATTCCAGAATTTACGAGGTAGAAATAGGAGGATCAGAAATTCAAGGTTACCCTCAACTATGTATCAAGTTCAAGAATGGCCTAGGCTACTTGAGGACCTGTCTAAAACATACTACACTGGCTGGTTTTGTGTGTCAACTTGGCCCAAGCTAGAATCATCAGAGCGGAAGAAACCTCAGTTGAGAAAATGCCTCCATGAGATGCAGCTGTAAGGCATTTTCTCATTTGGTGAGCAATAGAAGAGGGTGGTGCCATCCCTGGGCTGGTGGTCCTGGGTTCTATAAGAGAGCAGGCTGAGCAAGCCATGGGGAAGAAAGCCAGTAAGCAGCTCCCCTCTGTGGCCTCTGCATCAGCTCCTGCCTAGAGGTTCCAGCCCTGCTTGAGTTCTGATGTGGGAGTGTCATATATCAATCTGTTGATTTCATTGGTTAAGTAAACTGCTTGGCCCTGATAGGTTAAAACATAGGTGGGTGGAGTAAACAGAACAGAATGCTGGGAGGAAGAGGAAGTGAAGTCAGAGGCCACGCTCCCCTCTCCCGGGAAGACACGATGAAACTCTGACCCAGGATGGACTTAGGCTAGAATCTCCCCAGTAAGCGCACCTTGGGGTGCTACACACATTAATAGAAATGAGCTAGTCCAGCCTAGGCAGTTCGGATACTCAGCTTGCTGAACCTGGATGGAGGTGGGCGGTCCTTGGACTTCGGGGAACCCTGATTGCTCTTCGGCTGATGAGGGAGGGGGACTTGGTCGGGGGAGGGGGAGGGAGGTGTGAGGCGGTGGCGGGGAGGAGGCAGAAATCCTTAAAATAAAAAAAAGAAAAAAAATAAATGAGCTAGTCCAGGTGTGAGAATTAGCCAGTAAGGGCTAGAGCTAATGGGCCAAGCAGTGTTTATAAGAATACAATTTGTGTGTTGTTATTTCGGGTAAAGCTAGCCGGTGGCGAGAGCCGGGTGGAGGAACACAGCCCGCAGCTCCTACAACAGAGTTCCTGTTCTGACTTCCTCCAATAATGGCCTCTGATCTGGAAGTGTAAGCCAAATAAACCCTTTCTTCCCCAACTTGCTTGTTGATCATGGTGTTTTCATGTGAAAACACCACAGCAATAGAAACTTTAACTAAAATAGAAAAAAAAAACCTCACTCAAAAAACTGACGTCATAGTCAAATGAAAAAGAGGAGTAGTCAAGGAAGAGTATGACCCGATCTGCAGCCAGTGAGGATCTCTCTCTGAATGCTGTGTGAGAATGGATTGAATGAGGAGAGGGTGGTAGTAGACAAGGCCAGAAGGAGCAAGACCTCTAATAGATGGTCCCAGCAGTGATGGCGACACCTGGACCAATGCATGATCCAGGGAGGGGCTGGGGAACTCCAGAAATGTCTGCAGCATAGACTCAGCTGGACTCTTTGCTGAGCTCTGGAGGTGAGCCTGGAATCAGGGGCAAGGGCAGCCTTACGCAACACCACTGATGGACAGTGATGCACTGCGCTATGATCAACAGACTAGATATGCTGGAGCTGGAGGAGGAGGAGGCAGAAGAAAGTGCTGAGCTCAGCCTGAACATTTCGAAGGACAAACAATTACACAACCCAATACAGCCCTTATTAGAATCAAACCAGATAACATGTTGGCTGTGGCACTCCGGGGATACCCAACAAATGTGTTTTCCTTTGCTGTGCACCAAATCATTCCCTTTTCGAGGATCCCTGCCTTCTCCTTCTGTGAGTTCAGATTCTGCTCAGGCTGCAATGCCCACTCAAAAGTCACTGCTGCCCTCTAGCCTTCCTCAAAGCAGCATGTGCCCTGGTTGGGATCACATTTTTATATTGTGTCTCGTTGGTCCTGTAGCTTTGGATGTTTATAAGTGGCAGGATTCATGCCAGTGGATCCCTAATCCTCACACTGACATTCAGTGGCAAATAACACTTAACTAAACAAAAATGTCTATATAATATATTATTCTATGCCACATGTGACATATCACAGTCTATGATAGCACCCAATAAAAATTCAGAGAGCAAAGACCTTTATTACTAAATGATGTGGGAGAGTCTTCTGTTTTGTGTTGATTTCATTGGTTAATAAAGAAACTGCCTTGGCCCTTTAATAGGACAGAAAATTAGGTAGGCAGAATAAACAGAACAGAATGCTGGGAGAAAGAAGCCGAGTCAGGCAGTCACCCTGATTCTCCTCTCCCAGACAGACACAGGTTAAGATCTTTCCTGGTAAGCTATCACCTCATGGTGTTACACTCATTAATAGAAATGGGTTAATCAAGATGTGAGAGTTAGCCAATAAGAGGCTGGAACTAATGGGCCAGGCAGTGTTTAAAAGAATACAGTTTCTGTGTAATTATTTCGGGTAAAGCTAGCCGCGTGGAGCTGGGCGGGAACACAGCCCACCGCAGCTCCACACTAAAACTGAAAACTATTCATATTTTACTAGACTATCTCTCTCCTGAAGGCAACAGAGAGCAAAGGGAATAACATAGGTTTCAAAGTGAAGCTGTCTTGATAAATAGGACCTTTGTTTTCTAAGTATGTGACTTTAAATGAGTTACTACCCACGAACTGTTCCTTTATCTAGAAAGTCATCATGAAAACAGCAGACTCTTGAGGTGATCATGAGACTACATGCACTAGAACAAAAATGCCTAGGACAGGGTCTGGCTTTGCTCAATAAATCCTGCTTGTAGAGGATGCAGCTCTGAGGTTAAGTGCTTGCCCAGCTTGCCTGCGAGGCCCTGGTTTTGACCTTCAGTTGCGTGCACACGTATACACACACACACACACACACACACACACACTCTGCCCCAACCATTCCCACTGTTACTATCCTCAGAATCAAGAAAGAATAAAGGACTAGATCCCTGCAAAAAAGAAAGCAATACTTATGCTCCCCCCCGCCATGCCCCTTTGGCGCTCTCGTTTGTAACACAAACGTCCAGCATGTCTATTGCTTTAGTTAAGCTGCACATTTCCTTTCCACGGCTGTGTCCAGGTCGCATTCCAGAGCCCACTGTGCCTCCCATAGCTCTGTCGGGTCTGGAGATCTGCTCGAGAGCAGTAAACAAGACCCATTGCTTTGACCAGAGCATAACAGAAACCCCTAGAAAAATGCTGAACTGTCCATTGTCTAGAGGATCTTATGAAAATGGAAGGGTAATGAAGTAGAAAACAGCAAAAATATTGGCTGAACACAATCACGGTAGTCAGTTTGCCACCCTGGCTAATCAAGACTTAAACAGCAAGATGTGTAAAATTCAATCTGTAGACACACGAAGGCTCAGCAGTGGAGGGTGATTTCAAAGTGTCAGCTTCTTGTCGTTAATATTCAGTTTGGCTTTGCATCTCCCAGGATCTATCACGTTATTAAAACCTCTCTGGCAACAGACGATTGCATAAAATTGTTTATGTTATGCCATACTAAGAAGTGTTACAGGAGGGGGGGGGGGCTCAAAATGAAAACATTAGTTCTGGCCCCGAAAGCAACCCAAGAGACAGACTGGTTCATCTCCCAGGCAGAACATGCAGCTGTTGAGAAGAAAGTTTCTTCTGCATTTCCTGAGTGTTCTGTGGCCATAAATCTGGAACCAGGCAGCTCCCTCCCAGAGGGTCGATCTCCCCGCTTCATCTGCTGGCATCAAAACATACCTGACACCAAAACTGCAGACAAGCGGAACCGTCACCCGAGTGGCTTTCTAGGCACTGAACTCTGACCTCAGCTTTGGCTTCTGGTTTCAGGTTCTTTTCCTGTGCACGTTGCCCAAAACTAGTACCTGGCCCAGGGTTCTGCTCTTGGGAACAGTAGCTTTTAAAGAGCAGACATTTTAGCACAGATTGTTGGTAAAATAGGCAGACAACCCTGCCTGTAAGTTGCAAGTCCTCTCCTGCGCCTTCTCCGGGTGCAAATCCTCTGTGAAGTCCCAGCATGCCTTGTGGCTGAACCCTCCCTATGGATACAAATGCAAGCGTTTCCTGACGGTCCAGCCTTTTCTTCTAAGGTGACGTTAGAAGGAACATTATTGCCAGTTCTCAGCGGCTCTTTCTTGGGCTTTCTTCTATGAGACTTCCAGGTCCACGGGGAATAAACCTCATCCAGCCACCATTGATATGATTTCAACAAAGACTGACCTTAAAACTCACGCCCATTTCTAGGGTTTCTGGAAATTAGTTTCAGGAAGCTGGAAGGTTGGGTGTGTGCCCGTTCTCCTTTGAATGTTTGTCAGCTCCCCAAGTCATACTGAAATATAATTGTCCTTGAAAGGATATTAAGGAATGGGGCCTCTATGAGGCCGGAGGATTTTAGTCCTCCGCAGTTCCTACAGGGTGAGTTTGCTCTCTTGGGATGAATTTTGTCCTCCCCCTGCCAATTTTGCCCTAATATGTACAAAGGCCTCATCGGGTGCTGACACCTTTTTCTTTTCTTTTTTTAAAAATTTATTTATTTATTAAAGATTTCTGAAAAATATGGAACGCTTCACGAATTTGGGTGTCATCCTTGCGCAGGGGCCATGCTAATCTTCTCTGTATCATTCCAATTTTAGTATATGTGCTGCCGCACGGGTGCTGACACCTTGATATTGGGTTCCGAGCCTCCAGAACAGTGAGGATAACCTGTCATCCTGGTAAATAACTCAGGCTCGGGTACTAATAAGAAAAAAGAAGAAACCAGACTCTGAACTTCAACGATAATTCTTTCACAGACTTAGTGAGTGGCAAGGGCTATGGCAGGGGCTGCTGGGGCTCTGGGAACCCCTCTCATTAGGTCCATCGTGATTCTGGGTTCTGTAAAAAGAAACCAGATCAGTGAATCTTCCACACCACCTAGTTATGACTCCCAGGAGAGGGAGCTTCACCAGGCTTTCGGGGTTGAGTACTCCATGGACGGAGGACTATGTGGTGCAGGCAAGCAACCCTGCCTTGGAGACTGTTGTTCTAGGAGGCCCTTGAATGGTCGGTTGTATCGACAATTAAGATTTGAATATACTGGCAAACTGTTTTAAGCTTTTCTCAATGAAAAGGAATCACAGGTTTGGAAAGGAATGTGGATGTGAAAGAATGAATAACACGATGGTCCCCACCTCACCTCAGAACCTCTAGATAGATAGCCTGCTGACCCCCACCTCACCTCACCTCACCTCACCTCCTCTAGATAGCCTGCTGGCCCCCACCTCACCTCACCTCACCTCACCTCCTCTAGATAGCCTGCTGACCCCCACCTCACCTCACCTCACCTCACCTCCTCTAGATAGCCTGCTGGCCCCCACCTCACCTCAGAACCTCTAGATAGCCGGCTGACCCCCACCTCACCTCACCTCACTTCCTCTAGATAGCCTGCTGACCCCCACCTCACCTCACCTCCTCTAGATAGCCTGCTGGTCCTCACCTCAGAACCTCTAGATAGCCTGCTGGCCCT
>NW_004949203.1:695518-696582 GCF_000317375.1 Microtus ochrogaster
CTAGATAGCCTGCTGGCCCCCACCTCACCTCACCTCCTCTAGATAGCCTGCTGGCCCCCACCTCACCTCACCTCCTCTAGATAGCCTGCTGGCCCACAGCTCCCCAGTGTCACCTACTCTAGTTGTGTGGTCATGAGAACCTGGCTCCCCTAAAGCTAAAGCCTTCGTCAGCATTCAGTGACTGAGTGCCTGCTGTGAGGCCAAAAAGTAATAAATAAATGTACTTTCTCTACCGACTAAAACTCTTTATGAAGGGATTTGGGCTCCTGCTGTCTGTTCTGAGCTAGAATAATGGAGCTGCTAAGTTAGCAAGATACCAGAAATAGAATTCAAAGCCTTGGTCTTTGCAGTAGGAGTCCATGTGACCCTCCCAGTGTTACAAAGGCGGAGATGACAGAGATCAGAGCCAATCCCAGGTCCTCTGCCCAGTGCTCTAGTGATGTGTGAGCCTTCTTGTAGGCTAGCATGCGCATGACTGAATCCTCATGAAGACTCACACTAAAGGGTCCAAACAGGATTTTCCTATCAATAAACATTTGTGAAGTCTCATTATGACTGCATTGTGATATTTTGGGAACCCCAACACATTGATCTCTGTGGACTTCTTCCATTAAAAGAAATTGAAAATTAAAATTAAATATAGCAACTATGTGAATATAATGATTAATATTTAAATATGTCTGGTGGCCCATACCTATAATCCCAGCACATGGGAAGCTGAGGCAGAAGGATTTCCATGAATTTAAGGACACATTGGATTATAGAGTGAGATTCTGTCTCGAGACATTAAAACCACTTCCACACACATGAAGAGATTAATATTAAATGAGAAAATATTTTCTTTGACAAAAAGTTTGGGGGTTCCCTTCAGTTTTAAAATAAATTTATCATGTTTTCTAAAACCCCTAAATTTCCTTGGGTCCTGTGCTGATGGATAAGTTGTCCTTTACCACTGATAGCAGCCCTGGGAGTAAGCCTAGGTCTGAAGACATCTTCTCCCACCACCCAATGCACGAGATCATCAGAGAGGGGAATATAGAGAGCCTTTGTTCTCTGCTGTAGAC
>NW_004949203.1:696942-701846 GCF_000317375.1 Microtus ochrogaster
TCTCCACCACCGTCTCTCCACTAAAAAAGCCCAGCCACAAACATTTCAGCTGAGTCATGCCTGAAAATTTTCCCGCCCTCTTTCGCCCCACCCATCCTGAGCAAGGAGGTAATGCCTTCCCTGTCTCTGTCGTCAGCTACGTGGTTCCTGTCATCCTTCTTATAAAAAGCTATTGCTAGAAGCCATTGCCACTAAATACTCTTGACATCACTTCCTTCAGCGGAGCTTAAAGATATAAAATATTTAAGCAGCAAAGCCCGACAGAGCATTTATTACTCAGAACCGTTCAGTGCAGTCTCCCAGTGTGAGACACGATGCTGAAGTGCAGATGCTGAATGCTGCCTCCCTGGGAAAATGACTTTGTTACTAACATTGGTCTTAAAACAATTACTAGATAGAAAGACATCAATAAAGATGATGGCCATGGAAATAAACTACCCCCCCTCCCGACAGCGCCAGGGCTCTGGCTCTGACCTCTGATGATTAAGGTTGTTGTCTCTCCACAGCAGCAGAAAGCGTCCAGCATGCTTGAATGAGGCCCTTGTAAGTGAAACAAGTCATGAGCCATGAAGTCCATCCATCCTCACTTTTCAGTGGAGAAAGAAGCAAGGATTTACCCAATATTAAATGTTAAATAAGTGCGCACATCCACACACACACACGTGCACACATCCACACGCGCGCACACATACACACACACACACACACACACACACACACACACACACCAGGCTTTTAATGGAAAAGCTGTGAGTACAAGCTGATTAATTTTAGGAGAAAAACAATAAAAAAGAATCACAACCACCCAAAACAAAACTCACTCTGTATTGAGAAGAATGCATTCTTTCTCAGATTTTTCAAGAATTCAATTATCTCTAGGGTCCTATGCCCACTAGGAGCTTTTTCTAAGTAATTAAGGCATCAGAGTAGAATAACGACATTATTCTTTAGTCAGCCCTTCTAATGTGTTAATTCATGAATATCACATTTTAGCAAGCCTAACTACTTCACTGTATAGATACCTAGGCGGTGGCCATCAGTCATGAGCAAAATGGAAATCTTTATAATTATGCATCATTTGTACATTTGAGTCAAAGGAAAGACTTGTGCTTCTGAATTGGGTCTTTCCAGACCCTTAAGAGCTACCTATAGCCTATGCTTAAAAGTCCTTGGTTTTCTTGACAGGTGCCTTACCATGGCAGATGCTCACAAACCCAGAGAAGCTGGAACCTAGTACTTCCCATTATTCTCTCCAGGCCCCTTTCTCTTCAACAGGATGGTAAATTCTTTATTTTCTAAGACAAAACCTTCTTCGGTATGATGTAGAGTCTAAATGCTAGGATATAGTGCTCAAATTCCTATTTATTTATTTATTTTCAGCGTGAAAAATCAAGTCCAGGGTTCTGTGCATGCCAGGCAACTGCTCTACCTCTGAGCTACACACTCAACCCTCCCTTATTCTTTAAAAGTATCTGTCAGACACATCCACAATTAGTTTGTAGATCATATAAGATTAATTCTCTTAAAAGTAAGCTGTCAGGTTAGAGAAATGGCTCAGCAGTTAGAATACTGGCTGTCCTTCCGGTGGACTCAAATTTGATCCCAAGCACCCTCGTGGTGGCTCACAACCATCTGTAATTTCAGTTCCAGTGGAATCTGAATCCTTCTCCTGGCTTCCTCAGGCATCAAAATATACACAGACACATGTGGTATTCATAGACATGCATGCAGATAAAAATCCCATAACACATTAAAAGTAATAAAATAGTTTTAAAATTTAAAAATTGGTCCAAGGCTTTGAGAAACCAGACCAAAGTTGAAAAATACAGAGCATGGGCATGTCACTAAGAGTAAGTAGCTCATGTGTTCACAGATGATTCCAGAGAAAGCCAAACCCTGCCATATTCTTTGTATTCTGTGTGAGGATCCACAGATCCTCAAAAGCAGATGCCTAGTCAGTGTGTATGCTCCACACTATTTGTTGCCAAATTCCAAATGTTTAAAATAACGAACCTTTGCCACCTCTTTAGGACATGTTGGAAGGCATTCTAAAAGGAATCCTCTGCTCTGTCATCATTGGAGACAGTACTTGACCAAAATCCGTCAACCAAACAGGTCTGTTCATCTCTGGAGGTTAATCCTTGCTCAGGTGGTTATACAACAAGTGCTAAACACTAGCTTTTCAACCGCTAAAAATACGCATAGAAAAGGGCCTAAGGAGATGGATTAGGGGTTGAAAATGTTCGCTGCTCTCCGGAGGACCAGAGTTTAGTTCTCAGGACCTCTGTCAAGCAGTCCACACCTGACCCTAACTCCAGTTCCAGAAGATTTGTTACCCTGGTCTCCTTGGGCATTGCACGCATGTGGCATACAAAGAGACATTCACACAACTAAAAACAAAATGAATATATATATTTAAAAGGAAATCCATATCTTAACGACTTCATTATTCCATGTTCCTGAGCAGTTGAGTCTCCGCTAGTTACTGAAAAAGAATGTGTTTTACATCTTTGGTACCACATTTAAATAGGCCCTGATTTTATTTTTAATGTCACAGATGGTATTCATAAATAAGGATGTCAAATGGACTGTAATAAAATTTGGACCTCTGCTTTCAAAAACAAGGAAATACAGAGAAGAAACAGTGTACACAAAATGTGTTAATAACTGTGTCAACTTGCTATTTCATAGTAATGTTTCTTAATTAGTTATGTTTTCCTGAACATTAAGTATTAACTACTGATGCCTCTGATAAAATACATACATATAAAGGAGACATATTCCCTAATGATAGAAACATGAAAAAAAAATAATTGTTCTTCTCCAAGGAAGACATGTGGTTTGTACCGTGCCATCTCAACTGAGCTGCTTGCTTCTATGCTCCCGAGAGTCCTCTTCCCCAGACAATGCAAGTTTAATACATACCACATATCGGTTTTATGGGAAACTTGAAAAGCAGACATGAGAGAGCCACATTCTATCATACTGTAGTCCAGAGCAGGGTGTGATGCTGTGGAATATTATATATAATTGTATATGTATGATATATGTGATTGCTCACCTGCTGGTTCATCTGGTGCTGACAGAAATTGGTGCAACCGACAGATCCACATTGACTTAAGCTCCTACTACCTTCCGTCAGCTTTTCTGACCCCGGTATAGGTGTGTCTCAGGGATCATGGCAAACTGACTTAGCTTCATTGAAGCTGGATACTTGGAGCACAATACAAGTTCTAGAACATTTTCACAGGCACTTAATCTGACTTTCCCTCTCTTCCGCTATTTCCAACTGCCTGCTCTAAAGACAGACACAACAATCAGCCATGAGATGTTTAACCAGCTAACAGTTCACTGTAGTAAAACACACATGCCCTAATGGCTCTTTCTTAGCCAAATAGTGAGGGTCTTCAAAGATGAACAGGGGCTCCACAGTACAGAAACCAGAAGAAAGACGAGGAAATGGAAAACAGCGGATACAAAGGCTGGACGGTGTGGAAGAGCTTATGTGATGAGGATGCAGTGAACACCAAGTTTGTTGGGGAGATGAAAGTGAAGGGGGCTGAGGTAGGACGGAAGAGCCATGCAGACCACGCTAAGCTTGAATGAAGTCCAGCAGGAGTCAGAAAGGTATCAAGCAGAAGCTGCATGGAGAGGGGGAGGGTATGGGAGAGGGACAAAAAGAGATGCATGCATTAAATGATCTGATTTCTCTTTTGAAAGTAGATCTGGCAGCTGTGTGAAGGGCATAATTAGAAGACCAGATAAGTCCGTAGTCAGGTAGTTTGGCAAAATGCCCAATACAATATCAGTTAGCAAAAATTAAAAGAGGCTGGAAGTTGGGAACACTCACCTGTCCTGTAAAATCGATAACTTCATTTCGCATACACAATTACACGAGACATAAATCCAATCACCATGCAGATGTGGAGGACCCTCGCTCTGAAACTATTCTTTTTTTATTTTACTTAAATCACTCTGACTCTGAGTGGAATTCGATTGGGAATCCTCACAGGTAAAACAAAAAACAGTCAAGAAAACCGACTCGAAGTTGGACATGGTGGCATACAGCTGAAAATTCAGCAACTGGGAGACTGAGGCAGGAGGATTGTGAGTTCCAGATCAGCCTGGGCTATGCAGTGGTAGCCTGTCAGTTAGAAGGCCAGAAAAGAGGGAGCAGAGGGAACAAAAGAGACAGAGGAGAAACGACTAACTGTCCCTGGCCTAACTGTAAAAGGGGGTTAGTGCCAAGCTCGGAGGTTGGAGGGTGCTGCGTGGCAGGTTTGACGTACAGACTCCTTCATTCATTAAAATTTGACTGTCTTTACTTTGTTTTGGTTTTTCTCTTCTGCCTTCCAAGAAAATATTTTTTAAATACACAATAAAAACTATAATAAACATATATCCTAGATCATTCACTCTTCTGTAACACAATACCTTAGACCAAGTGATTTATAAATTATAGGATTTTATTTCTCCTAATTTTGGAAGCTTAAGAAATCCAAGATCAAAGTACCAGCATCAAGAGGAAGGTGCTGGAAATTTCTGTATCTGGTGTGGCTCTGTGTTTCTAAGACAGTGACTCTACTCTGACTGCTATGTCTTCACCTAGACAAAGGGGGTTCAAAGGGCAAAGGGATAAAGAAGAGGGCTCACATCCTGAACAATTTTATAAGAACCAATGCTGTTCATGGGGACTATATTCTCATGGGCTGACAATGTCGTCCATGGGGACTATATTCTCATGAGCTGACAATGCCGTCCATGGGGACTATAGTCTCATGAGCTGACAATGCCGTCCATGGGGACTATAGTCTCATGGGCTGACAACGCAGTCCATGGGGACTATATTCTCATGAGCTGACAACGCAGTCCATGGGGACTATATTCTCATGAGCTGACAACGC
>NW_004949203.1:702339-721405 GCF_000317375.1 Microtus ochrogaster
GTCCATGGGGACTATATTCTCATGGGCTAAGCACCTCCCAGCAATCTTGTTCTTATACCATATTCTTGGGGATTAAGTTCTGTTGCAAGATATTTGATTACACTGTGTAAAGATAAGTCATTGTGATTGGTTTAATAAAAAGCTGTGAATGGCCAAAAGCTAGGCAGGATTTTCAGGGCAGAGAGGATGCTGGGAAGAAGAAGGTAAAGATATCAGGGAGACACCAGGGAGGCAGAGCAAACAGCATGAGGCTTTATAAAGTAGAGGAAACTAAGCCACATAAAAGAACACAGATTAAAAGATATGGGTTATTTTAAGTTATAAGAGCTAGTTAGAATCAAGTCAAAGCTATCAGCCAAACTTTCATAGGTAAGTCTCCTTGTTGTGATTTGGGAGCTGACTGATGGGACAGAGAAAGACTGACTATAAAGTTCCAAGATGCAAAGAGGGCATATACTTTCAAACTACAGTGAAGGAACACACATGTTAAGGCACATCCTCTATACTGGAACAGTCTAAAGAACTTTAAATGTATCGGTGAGGCTTCATCCTAGAGGAAAGGCTACTGACAACTTTGAGTCCACACAATTCCTTGACCATAAAATGAAAACATCTCTCCCTTCTGCCACCAACACTACTCACCCAACATCCACTATGACTACAATTTCACTGACAGACTCGTCAGCTCCCATTCCTGTTGTGGGAATGGCGTCAACGACAGTGAGATGATCTAGAGATGACCACAGGCAACTGGGAGATCCATGAACAGTACCTGCCATGTTTATCTTCTGTATTTGTCAAGGTCTGGGTCTGAGATCTGTAGTTTTCCTTCCAGTGTGGCTCTGTCGTCTGTTGTAGCAATATGGAAGTCTTCTCTCAGTTCTAAAATGTCCTCATTCTTCCGCTGCATTATCTGTGCAGTCAGTCTCATGTCACAGGGGCATTATATGGCATTGAGGATGTGGGTCTTTGTTATATTATTTTATATAGCCCATGAAGCTAATTAAAAAGTTCTTGCTAAGCCGGGCAGTGGTGGCGCACTCCTTTAATCCCAGCACTTGAGAGGCAGAGGCAGGCAAATCTCTGTGAGTTCGAGGCCAGCCTGGTCTAGAAGAGCTAGTTCCAGGACAGGAACCAAAAAGCTACAGAGAAACCCTGTCTCGAAAAAATAAAAAAAAAAAAAAAGTTCTTGCTAGCCTGAACTCTAAGTCACGGGGCCATACTAAATGATATCATGGGACTGAATCCTGTCCAGCTGCTTCTTTCCATGATTTACTCATGCAGTTAAGCTCCATATTTTGTTCATGCATTTAACCCTTACAATTTGTAAAATGCACATTTATGATTATTATATCTTGCTAATGAATTGAACATTTTATTGTAATTTATTTTAGCCTATTCTAGCCTCTTAGCATGGTTAGCCATGTTCTAGCTGTTTGTCTTCAACCTTCCTCAAGACCCAATAATACCACTTTTGGATATATATCCAAAGGATGCTCAACCATGCCACAAGGACATGTCCTCAACTATCTTTATACAGCTTTGTTTGTCATAGCCAGAACCTGGAAACAACCTAAATGCCCCTCGACTGAAGAAAGGATAAGGAAAATATGATACATTTACACAATGGAGTACTATAGAGCAGAAAAAATAACGACATCTTGAATTTTACAGGCAAATGGATGAAGCTAAAAAACATTTTGAGTGAGGTAATCCAAACCCAGAAAGACAATTACCACATATACTCACTCATAAGTGTTTTTTAAACATAAAGCAAAGAAAACCAGCCCACAAATCACAATCCCAGAGAACCTAGACAATAATGAGGACCCTAAGAGAGGCATACATAGATCTAATCTACATGGGAAGTAGAAAAAGACAAGATCTCCTGAGTAAACTGGAAACATGGGGACCTTGGGGGAGGGTTGAAGGGGAGGGGAGAGGCAGGGAAGGGAACAGAGCAAAATGTAGAGCTCAATAAAAATCAATTTAAAAAAAAAGGAAAAAATCCCTTTTCAAAAAAAGCTGAGCATTTAATTTAGTGCATGTTATAAAATATACCCAAAGTTACTTTAACCCCAAGGGCTGAGAGCCGGTAAAGGTGCTTGCCAGTAACCCTAACCGTCTCAGCTTACTCCCCAGGGCCCTTACTGTTGAAGGAGAGAACTCACTCTCTCGTCAAGGTGTTCTCTGGCCTCACACACATAACAGAATATGGCTGGATGAGGTGGCACAGTCCCCTTTAGTCCCAGCACCCAGGAGACAGAGGCAGGGGAATGTCTGCAAGTTCTAGGCCTACACATTATACACAGTGAGTTTCAGAATAGCCATGGGTATACAGAGAGACCCTATCTCAAATATATATATATATATATATATGAATGAATGTAATTTTGTTTTTTAAAAAAAAGTAACTTTGAAAACCATGTTGCCTAAAATCTTTCAGGAACAAAGGGGTATATAAGTAAAGAAAAAGGGATGTATAAGTAAAGAAAAAGGGGTGTATAAGTAAGCAAATATATGTTCACCGAAGTAGGTCAAGGACATCACACAGGAAGACAGCCACTCTTCTAAAGATATCTACTGGACTCAAAAGAAGAGGTAATACAGTGCTTCTCACAAAGGATCTCTGAGGTGCAAAGTATTTCTACTCTTAATCCACTAAGTCACAAGCCCAAGAGCTGAGATTTGAGGTCATTTAGTACAAGCTCTTAAAGTTTCTGAAATCCCTTAGCGATAAGCAATAACAGTACTGATAACTCCGAACACATGAGTTTCATAATGAAGACTTACTCCCTCCTCATAACATCGCAGGCTAGGTATGCATTGCATGCTCATTCTGTAGACGAGAGAGACTGTAGACAGGGCCTTGGATGTCTGTCTACCCAATCTCTGCTTGAAACATTCGTGCTTCGCTGTTCCACTCTGGAAAAGGCCTGCCTTGTGAAGGTTAGCCCCATGGTTTTCCTCTGTGACAACTCCAATGTACTTTAATTCAATCTGAGCTGCGTCTTCTCCCCAAATGTCAGGAATTCCCACTAAAGTCTCAGCATGTTCTTTTAGTCTGTTGCCCTCCCTGTGTGAAAGCAATGTTCTCCAGAAAGCATCCCTCGGCCTCACTCTAAAGGTGATTGCCTGAATCACAAATTTGCTTTTATCCTTTGCTTCCATAAAGGCCCCAATTACCACATTGCTTCTTCCTAGGGACCTGGAACTCTGGGCAGATAATAACTCAGGTCTCTTTAACAAGTCGCAATGGCTCTGTCGTCCAGGGGACATTGCTCAATAAACATGCTGTGTCCCAAACCTCCTCAATCTCCACTTATCTTTGAAACTAATTACATTGCTAAGGCAGAGGCTGGCTATGGAACCACGCTAATTAGCTGTAGGCTGGTGGCAAGCCGCTGTGCTTGCGGGAGTCCACAATACAGAGGCGGGAGTGGAGGAGGCTTTGGATTCTGGGATCAGCTCTTCTTTGAGACTAAGCCCCAGAAATCATCAAAACAGCACTTAGCCGGGAGATGGACTTGGATGCAGATTCCTCCTACTGCTGAACATGGTCGTTAAACAACATCCAGAAAAATGAAGAGAAACAGAGGCTTGGAGGGTACGCCATTAACATTTCATCCCTGAACAGACATTCCTGAATAGCATTGTGTATGCTAATTTCCTGCCCACTCCTCCTACTGTCCACCCTCTCTAAGGAGAACTTGGTCCAAGCAGATTAGCCAACATGTTCCCTGACGACAAATTCTCCTCCATAAGTAATGCTAATGACAGCACTGTTGATTTGTTCAACTTTAACATTTTCTTGGGAATGAACATCATGAAGGCCATCGAGTTTCCTTCAAGGAAAGATCCAGGACAAGGTTCTTCGTGTTTTTCTGCAAGCCGAGGTCAGTGATAGGACTTTTTTTTTTCTAACTCTCCCATTGGGTCATGTTATAACTTTGCCCTTAGAAGGAAGGATTTCTTTTACAAAAGACCTATCAGGAATAAGCTATTTCCAAGGGGGAATTGAAAGATCACTGAAGTTTTCATTAGCAGTAAGCAGCAATGTGTTCTATAAACTCCATGCCTCTCCGTGAGCGTTTCCAGGAAGAGTCAGGAATTCAGTACTTCCTGGTTGCTGTGACGGTACCAGCTCTGCCGTAGGACTGGCCCATATTACCCTCTAAGACTTTCCTGTGGAACAGCTCCTCCGCACTGCCCCTTCCTCCATGGTCAGTGGGCAGCAGCTCCCGCACAGATGGAAGAATGGCATGGTGTACAGAGAGTCCCTGCTGTCCTCTGGTTAAGAGTTTCCCAAACTCCCATATGTTGAAGACTCCTACAGCACTACCACAAGACAGGAGAAACTTCAGGAGGTTGTGCGATAGGAAGAAGTTAGGTTTCTGAAGGCATGTCCTCTATGGGGCGTATTGGTACCATAGGCTCTACACTTGCTTTCTCCTTTGGTTTTGGCTTCTGTAAGGTGAGCAGCCTTCTCTGCCACTGTTCCCACCAGGCTGGTGCAGCCTCAGCACAGACCCAAAGTGGCACAGCCTCCTAACCATGTACTGGAAGCACTGAAATTGGGAGTACCAACATACCAATCAGCCTTCCATTCTCCCCGTGGATCATCTCCAGTATTCTCTTCTAACAGGAGGCTGATTGGCACAGCTCCCAAATCTCTGTGAAGCAAGAGCGGCTGAAGGTTGTCTCCAGGAGGTCTTCAAATGCATTTGCATTTTGCACCTTCCCACGTAGGGAAAGTCTCAGGGCAAGGCATGCAGGGAAAGCTCTCAGAGTTGGAGGAGCTGGGGCCCGAGCATTCTGGCTGGCGACACAGCCTTGAGTAGATGAGTCACTACGCACCATCCACACAACACCTCATCAGCAGCAACCCTGCGTCCATGAAGAACAGAATGTTCTAAAGCTGCTGGGAAGAGCAGCCAATGTCCTGACAGTTCATCTCCGGACTCCCCCCTCCTCCTTCAGTAAGAGCCAAAACGCACTGCAAACGAGCAGCTGCAAAGATCATGCAGAAAGCGTTTGCCATCTTTAAATAATTTCTTGTGCACAGAAGAGGAAGGCACCGGAGCAGGGAGACTATGTGAGGCTTCTCTTCAGTGTCAACCTGAAAGGTGGGAGACCTTCCTAGACACATGGATGCTGCCTCCTGCCTGGTCCATCCTTCTCTCCCCACCAACACACCAGCGTTGCTCACTTAACTCTGACGTAATGTATTACCTCAGCCGTAAGAGCATTATTGATTTGCTGGCTATCAAAGACACAAGTGCTACCCAGTGGACTCTATTATTAAGGAATAACAAGCAAGAAACTGGCCTCTTGTTATTAGATAATTCTAGGTTTTATTGATCCATCACCTCCATCTAAGGGTACAAATCCAGGGACGATAAATCCTGAAAGTTAATTGAAGGCTGAAACCAGGAACACACATCCATGATCTGGCCAGGCCCTGCTCTGTAACACATGTGTAAGGAACATATTTCCACACATCCATGAGCTGGCCAGGCCCTGCTCTGGAACATACGTGTGAAGAAAGCATTACATTTTGGTAGATAAAAATTCCCAGGCAGCATGTTCTCTCTCTTTCCCCCTTAAAATAAAGAAAGCCAAGGTCTAGCAGGGAGGGAAAGGTTGCATTCCTGCACACACAGGGCTTCGAGGACTTCTGAGGAAGGCACTGCTTCATTTGTCCTTGGTAGTCACGAGCAGGCAGAGGCGTCACCCACTGCCCCAACACCCACTCAGCCCAGTCTCCTGACATTGCTGGGCAAGGGTACCACACCCTTGCTTGGAAGACAAAAGATAAAACCTGAAGGGAAATTTAAGATCACCGAAATATAGGTATCCCAACAGCAGGAGAAAGTGGAAGTGATCGTCATTCAATTTCCTCGGCCAAAATGACAAACTGACCCCAAGAGTCACATGAGAGCAGGCTGGTGTTCTGCTAAACTATATGTGTAAACAAATAGAGCAGTCGGGAATGCAAATATTTGAGGGGGGTAAATTGTTCTGGTGGACAAGATGCTTCTGATCCATGATAGGAACTCTCAGTTTCCTGGGGCCCAGAAGCATCCTCACCAGATCTGACCTTCCTCACACACCGGTGCTTACACTTGAGGTTGTAGTGACGGCTACGCCTCCCACAGCAGCGGCACTTCCTGAATCTCTGGAGTGTCTGCTGTGGACTCTCAGACAAGCTCTCCCCCTCTAGACTCTGACAAGATCTTCCCAGAGCGAGGTCCTCCCGTCACCCTCGGCACCCCGATTCAGTGGTTCGTGACAAGATGAAGCAGAACTCTCTCCTGTTGCTTAAGTCATGTTTGTTAAAGTGACCATTAGGTTGGACAACCTAACGGTTAGTTAGAGTGTTTAGAAGAACAGCTCTGTGAATTCTTAAGCAAATATTCTCTCTCCGACTGACTTCTAAGGTCTTTAAACTCCAGTACTACATGGCTGCATCTACTTACCAAGCCTGGTTCTTCCTCGAGGCTATGTTCTCTCAAGAGGTTCCCTTAGCTGCCATGTACAACGGCTGTTGAAACATTATCCTGCAGGTGACAAGATAAATCTGAATACCAGCATTAGCCAGAGATCAGGTAGAATGTGGCTTCCTCCCATCTACAAGGAGGGAAAGCCTTCCCAAACCCTCAGAAGTGATGTTCCACGATGCCATGCAACCCCAGGTAGGGAATCAACCCACACAAGGTGATCATTTCCCACTTATTTGCTTTAGCTGACCCAACATGTCTACAAACTGCCGAGAGCCTGTGTTTGTGAAAGGTGCCGCAAAGTTTTGAATGAGAAATCCAAAAGCGGGACGGCGCAGGCGGACGGCGCAGGCGGACTCTGGGGACCGGAGCGGCTGTGGACGACGAGCGGGGGCCGCAGGCGGCGGAGAAATCCAAAAGCTTTTCAAGACCCCTACAGGAAAGGGTGGAATTGGTTGGGGGTAGTTGGTCGGGACATCTAGCTTCTCAGTGAGCTTCTGCTCTTCTACCTGTCAGGTGGGCTTGCTGACAGGACTCAGGAAACACTGGTTGAACAACAACTTTTGTTTTATTTCTTTGCCACAAAAGAGGTCAATGAATAAGGGAGAGAGGGGCAGGATTTTTGCTTCTTGAACCCCTTTGAGCACTGACTCCAAGGCCCCCATTCTCATGTCTGTGTCTCAGAAGACCAGCATTTCCCCTGCAGTGCGTCTTCAGTCCTGCCTAACAACAGGGAGCTCACAGACGGCGCTAGGTGACTTAAGGGCAGAAAAACCTGAAAACGTTTTCTGTAATTTTCATACTTTAACTTTATGGTCAAAATAGAAAGCCAATATTTTATATTACCAAAAATTTTAGGTTTCAAAAGCACATTTTAGCATTTATTGCACTGATACAAGGCTTGCAAGATGAGTGGATGATGAGAAATTTCCTTCTATATTACTGAGAATTTATTTCTATGTAGCATGTAGCACCTTTTCCTTACATTAATACACTCTTTTACTCACCCAATCATTTACCTACCCACCCATCTACCCACCCATAATCCTTTATTTTTCCTGTCTTCAACTTGAATGACAGCTGTCTGTTTGTATTCATGATAAAGGGACATGCCAAAATCAAAGTGAGCAGGATAAAGAAAAAGCTTCCATTTCTCTTCTTGGATTATCCCTTCTCTATTGGTCAGGACCCCACCAGGAAAGCAGAAACAGGGGTAACAAGGAGACATTTACTTGGGGAGGTAGCATACTAAGAGGTTTACTGGAAGGAATGGCTTATGTAAGTGTGGGGTCAAGTCAGGCAGGGTCAAAACCCCATAGAACAGCATTGGGACAAGCAAGCTGGAACTGTCAGGTACTAGCTGAAGCCTGGGGCCTCAGATAGAGCTGTTCCTGCCTGAGGAAGGCCAACTCCACTCAGTGTTACAGCGCAACACCAGACTTTGTAGGACACTGTCAATTGCTAAAACCAGTGGATTATGGTAAAACAGGCACAAAATGCTTTCATAGCAACACTGTCCTCAGGTCTGAGTGAGGGACTGGAGCCAGGCTGACACATAAAACTGATGTCATACCATCCACTAGAGCCTTCCTTATTCTATCTCCGTCATTCTGAATATGATCACACTTAGGAACACAATTCATATTTTAAGATCCATAGACATAAAAACCTCTGTCTTGGAGCTTTCCTACTCCCGTGTCCCCACCAAGAGTTTCTTCACATCTGCTGGGTTCTTCTCAGCTGTGCTGTCTCTTCCCGTACACTCAACCTGAGTTCCACTCCACTGTCCTGACCAGTGATGCGACAGCAGGAGCATGCCCATGGTGACACTTGCTCTTGACCTGCCTATCCATTCATCTCACTGCTGGGAAGTATGCGCAGGCCTCTCTTCTCCCTCTCTCTTTCTCTTGGTATCCTAGAAAAGTGTCAGATAAATCAGTCAGAGGACTGATGCCACAATACATTTGTGTTCTTCCCTGGAAGCTAGCCTCTCTTGCTTATGCTTGGCTTCCTGCTTACTTCTGATGACTCCCTCTATCTTCCACCATCTATAATAGATATCGCTCCATGCACCAAGCCCACAGCGTCAATTCTCTGAGATGCCCTGGTGTCATATGGACTGAGATCACAGGATGCCAGCTTTTTTTTACCCCCTCCTCTTTCTAAATGCCCCTGGGTCTTCCCTCCCCACTATGCTTCCTCTCTACTTGCAGTACTGATTGCTTCCTTCCACCCCTGGAAACAACCCCATCACTTATATTAATTCTATCGAATCTTCTCTCTCTTCCAGAATTCCCATTCTCATCCTCCAGTTCCCTTTCTATGGCCTTCAAGTTCTTCATCATTTTACATTCCTTTCTGTCTTTAAAAACATAGGCAGAGTTTCTGTTCTAAAAAGAAGTCCCAGGGAGCAGAATCCTCCATGTTCCTACTCCCACTGAAGCTCTCTATTCTCTTGTCAGATACTCTTGGAGATTGTCTATCTACTTTCATCTGCCCCTGGCTCCTTGATTCTCCCTGGAAACACAACATTGCCTTGAGTATTGGGACCCACCAGTCGTCCACCCTAATGGCTTTATCAACTTGACACAAGCTACAATCATGCAAGAGGGGGGACATCTATTGGGAAAATGCCTCAATCAGCTGACCTGGAGGCGATTGATTGATACTTTACAGAGGGTCCTGCCCACTGGGGGTAGGTAGGTAGGTGGTCCTAGGTGGTATAATAAAGCAGCCTGAGCAAGCTATAGAGAACAAGCCAGTTGGCATCCTTCCTCTATGGCCTCTGTTTGTGTTCCATTTTCCTATCTGAAATCCTGCCCTGACTTACCTGTAGGATGAAATAAACCCTTTCTACTTCAAGTTGCCTTTGGTCCTGGTATTGGGCACTGCAATAGAAAGCACATCAAGACAGGCTTTCTATAGCAATTGACAATTGGCCAGTCTACTCTTGGTTCCCGAATCTTCCTTGATTCTCTTGACTACTCCTTCTCTTCCTTCTCTTGGGAGCAATTCCCTTTGTAGAACATTGGCAACTTACATGCTCATGCATCTTTCTGATGGGATGCTCATATTCCAGGAACTTTCCAAGGACACTGCACTGTAGAAGAAGGATGGAGATACAGGACAACCAGGGTATGTGTGTAACTAGGAAAAGTCATTTTAAAAAAAGCTGCACCAACACTTTGTACAGAAAGCAAAATTGACTGAAAGATTTAATAAGAAACCATAAACCTCCCCCAAATACCTAAAATGCAGGGAATTCTCTAAATCAGTGGTTCTCAACCTTCCTAATGCTGTGACTCTTTAATACCGTTCCTAATGTTGTAGTAACCCCCAACCATAAAATTATTTTTGTTGCTACTTTGTAATTATAATTTTGCTACTGTTATGAAACATGTAAACATCTGTGTTTTCCAATGGTCTTTTGGAGGTCATGACCCACCAGTTGAACCACCATATCCCCCAAACCCCAGATGAATGTCTTCACTGTCTTTGATTGGCAGGAGCATCTTAGTGGAAAAGCTTCACAAGCACTGAAAATGTCATTTGGCTGTCGTTGCAAGTCTGTGACAGAGGCACATTTACTCAGTTTTCCAGGTGAGGAAGGGGGATGGAAAGTGAGTTCTTCAGCTAAGGTGGGACAGTTTAGTGACTAGTGCTGTATAAAATCCACAGCAAACTCAGTGACGTGAAATGATGACCCGTTCTATTATGATCATATGAGCAGACTAGGGCTCAGCTGGACGCTTCTCTTCCAGGCATCACTTGGGGTTTACCAGAAAGCTGCATCAGATGGTGGCTGAGGCCGGAATGGCTTTGATGGCTCATGTGCACGTCTAACACCTGACTCGGGACAAGCTAAAAGGCTGGCCTCAGCTGTGCTGCAGGGATGTCTGGGGCTCTCCCCATAGAGTCTCCAGCCTCTCCCCTCTGTATGTGAAGGGTACTGGGGTTTCTTATAGTTGTCTGAGAATTCCCTAAAAAACAAATGATGGCGTAGGGCTTAAACCCACTACTGTCAACACAGTCTATGCTTAGTGCAAACCACAGGCCCAGCTCAGGGTCAAAGGATGGGAAGCATGTTCCCCAAGGAATGGCTAGTGTGAGCAGCTGCTGCATTTGTCTGAGAAAGGAAGCTGGAATTCAATGAGACAGCGCAAGGGATATGGTGTGGGTGTACAGACGTGCATGGGGCAGTACTCTTGGCCCTATGGTCACACGTGGAGGTCAGAGGTTGACATTGGGGTGTCTTTTTCAGTCACTTCTCTACCTTATTTTTTTTTTTTGAGACAGTGTGTCTTGATTTACAAAGAAGCAAGAAAACGAGACCCATTTCTCTGATAAAGGCCAATCACTATCTATCAGTAACACTGCCAAGATAAGGAAGATATTGGAGTTGTCAGAAAAGAGCTTTATAGTAACTCTTCTACTTGTATTTAGTCAGCTTGAGTGACTAACACCTGACAAAAAGCCCTGAAGGGAGGGAGGGCTTGTTCTGGACAGGAAGCAGAGCTCCAGGCTCGAACCCTGGACGGTCTAACTGCCCAAGGCCTCCATTAGATAACTACTGTTTCCATCTAAACTTTATGTTCTATAGCCTTCAAAATATCACCACCAACTGGGGAAGGAAAGTTCTGAAAATGAGCCTGTGGAGGAGAATTCAAGTCATAATACAGGTTTAAAAATTGTTTATTTATACTCACTGTATGTATGGTAGCATAACAAAATATCCACCAAAAAAAAGGGGAAAGATATGGGTTTGTAATTCATAAAATAAAATGCAATTGGTGAACAATGCACACCTTTGTCTCACTGTTCCTTAAGAAAATGCAAACTGGAATTGTGATATTACTTCTTGCCAATTGTTCACAGAACTTTGATAATTAATAGTCAATTCTTACTGAGAAGACAGGAAAAATGAAGATTCATTCATATGAAACATGCAAAAATCAGTTGATCTGGAAATAAACTATGGAACAGCCCAAACTGTTTGGAAAGCACTCGGTGATGCGTACCAGGAGCTGTGACACACACCACACATAGTGATACCATTCAAGACATTCACATAAATTCAGTTTTTCATTGTTGCTCATCATCAAGTTATACAATAATAAAAAGAATCTTTGAGGTAATGCTGAGAACAGCTAACCTAGAGTTATTGAGTATACTGGTAAGTCTAAATGAATTAAGAGGAAAGTAGTGGTATATACCTACTATAAAAGAAAGATTCTAAAATGCATTTTTTTAAAAAGCCAAAATGAGAGAGCAGTTACCTGAAAAAGCCGGTGTTGAGTGACCCACCCCTCATTTTAAACCTAATATGTGTCATTTTGGAAAAACAAGTCTAGGCAAGAGTTTCCAAAGGTCTGGGGTTGGACCAGGAGTGCTACAAATGATTGATTGAGAGGACAGCATCAAATAACAGTGCCTGGGCTCTGACTCTGAGACACGCAGGGCTGAAGGATGCTCCAGAGGGTTCGTGCCTGGGAGGAGCTGAGCCCATTGTCAGAAGTAAGTAGGAGAAAGGACAAGGATCACATCTCAATGATGCTCTCTCTTTAAGACGCATCAGCCCCTCCTCCATCCTGTAAACACCAGGAATGAGAGAAACCAAAGAGACAGAAGCTGGCATTTATTCACAGAGACATGAGCTGCAGAATTCCTGGAGTGCACTAGGCTTCCTGAAGAAGGCCAGAGGTTAAAGAACCAGACCTAGAAAGACCCCACAGTGAGGGAGAAGAACAAGAAAGAAGAGGGATAAGAACAAAATTCAGAAGCCTTTCTGGCCAGCCCTGGTCTAGCTGAAACAGAGAACTCAAGGCTATTCATTAGCAAACTCTTGTGAAGAATTAGCAAGAGGTGACATCACAGTGCCAGCTTGAATTTTCTTAGAGACTAAAGGGACAAAAAGTTGTGCATTTCTTCACCAATTACACTTATTTTAGGAATTACAAACCCATATCATTCCCCTTTCCTTTTTGGTAAATATTTTGTTATTCTACAATACACATAGTGAGTATAAATAAATTAGCAACTTTTAAATCAGCTCTATGGCTTGAACCTGAGTTCTCCTGCACGGGCTCATTTAGGCTATAGAACTTAGGGAGGTAGCATCTAGACAGAAACAGTGGGCCTCTAAGGGAGGGCTCTGGAAGTTAGACCCTCCTGCGGTTCTAGTCTGCAGGCTCTGCCTCCAGTTCAGAACAAGCCCTCCCTCCCTTCAGTGTTTCTGCCAGGTGTTGGTCACAGGCATGCAAATGTTGGAAGCCCAAACTAACTGAACACAGGTACAGCAGTTACTGCAATGCTCTTCCCGAGAAGCCCAATATCTGCCTTAGCTTGGAGCTGTCACCAACATATACTGATGTATCTGAGAAATGGGTCCCATTTTCTTGCTTCTTTGGAAATCAAGAAACCTTCTCCTGTGGCTAACTAATGCAGTCCCAAGAGAGCTCATGTTTGCTGATTTCCTTGAGAGTTAAAGCAGTCTTGTGAGAAAGGCATGGGTCTTGCTCACCTCGTGACCTACCAAGCTTGCTAATGTCCCACTGTCTCTCAACATCGGTACACTGGCGGTGAGATTTGAGGATGAGTTTTAGAGGCAACAAATCATGGGGACTGCTTTAGAGCATCGTCAGGGTAGAACCTAAGGTTTACTGCTGTTGTTCTTGGCTCTTTAGCTCAGATTTAACTCTAGTTTGGTGGGTTCCATGAGTAGAACTAGGTTCCTGGAGCAAGTCTAGAACCAGTGCTCATTTGGTGGACAGCACACATTTTCAAAGGCAGTGGGGCTTCTCTGTGCTTGGTTGAGCAGTCAGTCTAATTCCCACATCTGGTACAGGTCGGAGACTCTGGACCCTTCTTAATCAAACGCCATGAGAACACTGGTAGCATCGTGTCCCATGTTCTGATATGAGCACGTGGACTTTGACAAGAGCACAAGAAGCTGGGAGCCATCTTAGTTTTCTCAGTCACACATGTTGGTCACCACCTGGTGAACCTGATAAAATGGGCCTTGCAAAAGGTCCCAAGAGAACAGTGTTGTGGGGCTTCACACAGGAAGTCCACTCATGGACTATTTTTCCACTGGTGACTTCACCATATAGATGAAGATGTAAATTTTATATATATATCAGACAGTCAATATTCATACCACTCCAAAATACTGGGTTCATCAACCACTGAAAACCACGACACTCAAAAAATAATGTGTAAAATGTATATGTGCCCACATGGTACTGGGTCCCATGCTTAGTCATCCCAATAATCTCTTCTTTTATCATTGCACAAATAACATGCTGATGCATGACAGAAGCTGACTCACTTGAAGCAGCTTCCCCACCAACTTCTTGGTCTTCTTTGAGGACACAGAATGTTAAATCCACTGCTACGTTATTTGGCAGTCATGAAACTGTGCTCTAACACCGACTAACATTTTCTGGGACAACAAAAACTTAGATCCTCTGTCTGACAGGCAACATCCTGAGTTGTAAAATTAGGATATTATCCAGGATCTATGGGCGAGGCAATGCAACTTTCAGCTGCGGCCCTGAGTCTCCTCCATTAGACAGGGGAGAGGATTGACTTCTCAATGGTTCTTCCTCCTCCCTTCTTCCTTGAGAAACAACAGAAATAGAAACTCCTCTTCAACTAAAACCCCTTGAAGTCAGGATTACTTAAGAGTTGTTAGCTTCTTGGAGACTGGCGGAGACTTTGTGACTGGACCAGAAAGTCCAATGCAGGGGGAGAGTGAAGATTTCAAACTTTGGGAGGTCCAGCTGTAGAACAACTAACACAAGGTGATGGAAAACCGGAGAGAAAGGAGAGCAATCCGTGCGTGTGCTATGCTGCCTCTGTGTGGCACAGAAGCCACAAGGAAGTGGCTTCATTGTACAGAGGAGTCACCCAATATCGAAAGAATCTCCCTCTTCCACATATGAAAGACAGACACTCTTAGAACGTTGGCGTTCCTCATATAGGATGCTGGTGAATGACATATTTGTTACTTTCAGGCTACTATGACCAAAACCAGATAAAAACAACCAAGGGGAGGCAAGAGACCATTAATCATCACATCAGAGAAAGCTTGATGGAGCAAGCAGCTACGTTGATGGTGACAAGAGCCAGTGGTGGAGACTAGTCATATGCTGGGGGACCAGAAAAACAGAGAAACAGGACCAGAACCAAGGGCAGGGATGAACTTCCAAGGTCCTCCTGCAGTGGCTAACTTTTGTCAGCTGAGTCTTACCTACTCCAGGTTCCAGTCTTCCAAAAGAGCTCCCAAGCTGGGAACAAATACTCAAAACACAGGCTCTATTGTTAGCGCTACTGTTGTGATGAAACACCATACCCAAAACAACTTAGAGAAGAAAGGGTTTATTTGGGTTATACGTCCACATCACTGTTCATCACTGAAGGAAGTCAGGACAGGAGTTCAAACAGGGCAGGGACCTGGAGGTAGGAGTCGATGCAGAGGCCATGAAGCGGTGCTGCTTCCTGGCTTACTCAACTTATTTTCTTACAGAACCACGACCACCAGCCCAGGAATGGAAACCACTACTAATTGGCTGGGCCCTCCCCCATCAATAACTAAGAAAATGGTCTATAGCCAGAACTTTTGGAGGCAACTTCTTGATTGAGGTTCCCTTTTTTAAGTGTCAAGCTGACATAAAACCAGCCAGGACAGTTGGCCCTTGTCGGATTGCCACGCAAATAGACCGCTGCCAAGTCCTAACACATCCTTTCTTACTCTACCCCAAGGTCATATATTAATTAACATTGCAATGTAAAGTACAAATTTTAAAAGTCCCAGTCTTTAAAAATTCAAACATTTAAGAATTCAGTCTCTTTAAAACAGACAGTCTCTTTTAAAGTCCAAAGTCTTTCTTTTAAAATTCAAAGTCATTCAACTGTGGGCTCCTACCCAAATAAAAATAAATCAATCAAACGCTTTCTCACTTCAAAAAGCAAGAATCAGGGCATAGCCACAATCTGAACAAAGCAAAACCAAAAGTGTGAATAACTCAGTTATCTGGGATTCACTTACAATTTTCTGGGCTCCTCCAAAGGGCTTGGACTACATTCTTGCTCTGCCCTTGGTGGCAGACATAACTTGTCTTTCAGGCTTCAGCTGACTCCACTTTACAGCTGCTGCTGTTCTTGGTGGTCATTCCAGGGCACTGGTGTCACAAAAAAAATGCTACAACTGGACTGAACTTTCACCAATAGCCTCTCTGTTGCAGGAGGCTGCTTGTTTGTTCCTGGCTGTACAGACTTGAAATAACCATTTAGAAACTATATTATTTAATTCATTGCTTGACCAATCACTTAAGTGTATTGCTAGCTAGCTCTTATATCTTTGGTTAACCCATTTTTATTAATATTTTTATTAATCTGTGTATTGCCACATGACTGTGGCTTACCAGGTAAAGTGACATCCAACATCCGACATCTGTTTCTGGCAGGGCTACATGGCTTCTCTTCAACTCTTCCTGCTATCTATCTATCTATCTATCTATCTATCTATCTATCTATCTATCTATCTATCTTTTAGCCTGGCTATATTCTGTTAAGCCATTGGCCAAAAGCAGCTTTTATATTAATTATCTAATAAAAGCAACATATATACAAAAGGACTTCCCACACCACCTCTCCTCGACTCTTCAGGGACTCTAGCTCTGTCACACAGCACCAAGTTTCAATTGCTCTCCATGACCCCTTCATGCCTTCAAAACCAGTACTGCCTGGGTGACTCTTACACTACCAAGTCCAGCTGCCCGCACAAAGTACAACATTGGCCACTTCTGGAATGTCGTTGTGTGCTGGCACCGAGGAAACATCTCCCAGAAGATTCCACCTCAACATGCTAGTCTCTTCTGAATCACAGCTGAGTCTTCAGCTCTGGCTGACTAGACATCACAGAGTCTTTGCACGAAAGTTCCAGTAGAGTCTTTGCTTCTCTGCGAACCTTCCCAAGTCGGGTCTTCATCATCTTCATTGCTCTCAACATTCTCATCTTCTACACCTATTCTCAGCTCTACAGATCACCTCCCTGAGCTTTACACCAACATACATAGTATAAAAGGCCACGCCGCAGTGGGCGGGTAACTTCAAGACTACTGGCTGGAGGATTTCCTGCAGCAACATGGCTTTTCTCACGTATCCTCGTTAGGGTTTCAATTGCTGTGAAGAGACACTGTGACCATGGCAAATCTTGTAAAGGAAAACATTTAATTTGGTAGCTTATAATTTCAGAGGTTTAGGCTATTATCACCATGGCAGGACATGGTGGCATGTAGGCAGATGTGCTGCTGGAGAAGGAGCTGATAATTCTACATCTTGATCTGTATGCAACAAGAAATGGTGTAAGACACTGGGTGTATTTTGAGCATATGAGACCGCAAAGCCCACCTCCACAATGACACTCTTCCTCAACAAGGCCACATCAACTCCAACAAAGCCACACCTCCTAAATGCCACTTTCTATGAGATTATTCAGGACAATTTCATTCAAACTACCACATAGTCCAAAGTTCCAAAGTTCTTTCACAACCTTCCCCAAAACAACATAGTCAGGTCTGTCACAGAATACCCTACTCCTGGTACCAACTTGTCTTAGTTTTGTTTACTATTTCTATGATAAAACACCATAACGAAAGCAATCCAGGGAGAACAGAGTTTATTTGGCTTACATTTCACATCCCTGTTCATCATTGAAGGAAGTCAAGACAGAAACTTGAACAAGAAAGGAGCTGATGCAGAGAGCATGGAAAGGTGATGCTTACTGGCTTGCTCATCTTGACTCACTCAGCTTGCTTTCTTATAGAACCCAGGACTACCTGCACAGGAATGGAAACCACTCACAATGGGCTGGGCCCTCACCCCATCAATCACTAAGAAAATGACTGACAGCCTGATCTTGTGGGGATACATTTTCTAAACTGAGTTCCTCTCCTTTAAGTTAGCTCTAATTTGTGTCAAGCTGACATCAAACTAGCCAGTACCAGGCTGGTGGGGACATTTACAACTCAAATCAGAACAAATGGTGCTGTATTATACTTATTCAGAGGACTTTGATCACAACACCTATTTGGACATGAAAGACAAATTAGGAAAATCATTGAGGAGTGTCTCTAGTCTGTTCTCTCACACTTTAACATTGGTTTTCTCACCTGCAAATCCTGTGAAATGTCATGAAGTTCAAATTATATCATACAGCTAAGGTTTCTTGATAAACTGTTGAAGCATTGGGTCATAATAAGGTGATATTATTACAAAATATGAAACTTGCATTTCTTTACACAACCCGTAACTGACGGCTCAGATGCCCACCAATAGTAGTTGTGTTATCTCTCTTACTGTGAAGTGGCATGTCCATGACTTAGGCATTTTTGGATTTAACCAATTGTCAGTTGAAAATTGGAGGGAAAGGAGGCTGTATCTGTCTGAATATATATGGACCATTCTTGTTGATTTTTGTGACATTTTATTAGTTATTATATGCAGTCTAGATCTCATTTACAGTCTATGATGGATGTTGTAGATTAAATGAACATAGCTTAGCATTTTCTATAAGGAACTTGAGCATGTGAGGAAGTTTGCAATCTCAGACTCCTGAAACCCGTCTCCTGTGACTATTAAAGGATGGTGGTGCTATTTACATTTTACTACCTATCCAATCCAATCTCAGGGCTCCAATCTTCATCAAACTGCCTATGTGATGCTCATAGGAGTATCTCAAAGTAACCTCAAGCTACACAGGTCCAGAAGGAACTCAAAATTGTTCTTCTTCAAAGTTGGTTCTCTTCCAACAGTCCTTCACTCAAGGAATGCTGCCAGCTTTCATCCCAAATAAGCACACCAGAAAATGGAGTCATCATAGCCATCCCGCTTTCTGTTGTCATGTGACTTGTTTAGGGTTTCTATTGCTATGAAGAGACATAGCATAGTATAGCATAACCATGGCAACTCTTATAAAGGAAAACATTTAACTGGACTGGCTTACAGTTTCAGAGGTTTAGTTCATTATCATCATGGCAAGAAACATGGCATCATGCAGGCCAACTTGGTGCAGAAGAAGGAGCTAAGAGTTTTACATCTTGATCTGCAGGCAGCAAAAGGAGAACTGTGTACCATACTGGGTGTAACTTGACCTTATGAGACCTCAAAGCCTGCCTCCATGGTGACACACTTCCTCCAACAAGGCCACACTTCCTAATAGCGCCACTCACTATGGGCCAAGCACTCAAACGCATGAGTCTATGGGGGCCATACTTATTCAAAACACCACATTCTACTCCCTGGGTTCCAGAGGCTTGTAGCCATAACATAATTCAAGATGTATTTAGTCCAACTTCAAAAGTCCCCATAGTCTATCACAGTCTCAAATGTGACTAAAAGTCCAAAGATCAAAGTTTCTTCTGAGACTCATGCTATCTCTTAATTGTAATCTAGTGCAGAAGAGTTGTCCATAGAGCCAATCCATTGTGCCAGTAAAGCAACCTTGACTCTAGGATGTAGACAGCGATTGACTAACTGGGATTAGCTACTAAATTCCTGGAGGA
>NW_004949203.1:721903-744131 GCF_000317375.1 Microtus ochrogaster
GATTCCAGTGCTCAGTGTTCTGGAGGATGTGGAGAAAGGGCCAGCCAATCTCTCTGCTTCCCTTGGATTTTTCAGGTCTTTATCTAAATTTCTGACTCTGGAGGTTTTTTTTATTATTATTATTATACTAGAAAAATTAGTTAATTGTTTCATCTGGCAACTACATCTGGCACCCAAGCAATCCCCTAGAAAGGCAAAATCAGAAAGCAGATCACATACCTCCTGCGTATAATGGCACAGGACATACATCACCATTCCAAAATGGAGGAAAGGGAGCATAGCGAGGAAATACTGGATCAAAGCAAGACCGAAAACCAGCTGGCAAACTCCAAATTCTGCATCTCCATGTCTGATATTCAAAATGCTCCTCAGATCTCCAACTCAATTCAGCTAGTTTTGTCTGCAACACATTCCTTTCTCTTGGGCGGGTTCCACTCCCTTTAGCAGCTCTCCTCGGCAGATATCCCACGACTCTGGCATCTCTAACATCGTGGGGTCTCTGGACAATTCAGGCCTCACCTTCACAACCTCACACAGTGGCCTCTCTAGGCCTCCATGCAGCGACAACCCTGCCACACACTTGCCTCGGAGGCTTTCCTTCGTCACAGAGGAAGACTCCATATCCCCTTTCTTCTATCCTTGTTTCTAAAGCCAGAGCCATGGCCAAAGCTGCCACTATTCCATATTATGGTGAAAGTTCTGCACCAAGAACTCCTCGTTTCTTTTGTTCTTTGTTTGTTTGTTTTGCTTTTCAAGACACAGTTTCTCTGTGTGGGCCTGGCTATCCTGGAACTTGTTCTGTAGACCAGGCCCAGTTTCTGTCCCACAGACAGACGGGGAATCTTCTGCTGCCCAGCCATCTCCGTCCAGTTGATCTCTAGTCTTGCCATGACTGCATGTAGCTTCTTCGCAACGCTCTTTGCATCCATTTTTTGACTCTCCCCTTCTTGTCCCCTTGTTTGCCTTTATCAATACCATCTTTTCAAAATTCAGGTCTGGTCGCGTCCCTCTTGGGAAACGAACACAGAAGACTTCTCAGAACAGTCACTACTCATTGGTTTAACATTACTGTGCTCACTGCCTCTAAGCACACAGCCCTTGTTCCTGAGTCCTAATTTTACGTATTCCTCTTTGCTATCAACCTTTGGGCTTTTTAACTTTCTCTTGCATTGACTCTGCACCTGTGTGTTTAGGCTCCACCTTCTGTTCCCTTTTATAGCTGACTAGGGTAGATCCCTGCACCTTAGCTTATCACGCTCTGTCACTCATCTTGTGCTTTGGAGTCCTCTCATTATTACAGCTTCATGGTTACTACTGGAAAGTTCTCTGTCTACTGGAGTATAAACCCTCTGAGGGCAACAGCGTACCCTCTGCTTTTCCATTGTATCCCAAGGGCCTGGCATAGACTGGCTGCTGGATTTTGTTTTCATTGGGCTTAGGGTCTCACTCTCCAGCCCAATGCTGACTGGCCCTGTTTGACCTCTGCTGGCATCTGACTCTGCTTCCCAAGTACTAGATTACAGACCGAAACCACCGCAGCTGACAATATCTTTTAATAGATGAATGATGACATAGTTATTGATTATTTCTGTTTCTTTCTTTTCAAAGGAGAATAAGATCCCAAGAAGGTAAATACATCCACTTCATCTTAATCCTTGTCAGCATCTAGTACAGGCCTAATATAGAACAGAGATTAAATGCTTGTTGAGGGGACAAATGAATTCTAAGATTGATGCGCTGCGGTGTGATGGAAACAGCACAGCTGAGCAGGGGTCACTCTGGCTTCTTCTCTTTTCTGCACCACTGCTGAGTCCTGCTTTCTTTACCTGACATCCCCCCTCACACATCTGTCATAGCAAGGGAGCGAGAGTACAGAAAGACCCTGCCAGGGCCTGAGAAGTCGTCACCATGCAAACTCTGTCCTTTCTGTCTCTGAGCTGTGTGGAAAGCTTAGCAGGGAGTCTTGTCTTCTTTCTGTTGAGAAATCAATCCTTAGGCCCTAAGACCAATGTGTTCTCGTGTTCTCCTTTATCTCTGGAAGCTCGTTCATTGAGGCATTCCTTCCTGGGTTCCTTTATTCCCTAGATGGCTCATTCATCAAGATCTCACCATGCACTAGGTGCTCGTTGGATGTTCTCATGGTATTCTGGGTAGACATGTGAATAACTCTTTTAAATACTAAACCTTGGTCAAGAGTCAAATAATATTGCCCTGAAGGCAGGTGCAGGAAGGAGAAGTGCGGAGTACTTGGTGGCTTTCCCTAAGAAGGGATGCTGAATCTGAGAAGGGAAAGACAGGAAGGGTTTGCTTTTAATCCAGTAAAGAGAACATAGAAACTTATTCTAGGTAGCAGGACCAACATGCATTGAGACCCTGAAGCCAGAGAGGACACAGATTCAAAAGAAAGTTGACCAGCTGAGAGAGTAGGCAGATGCATGGCTGGCTCTGGCTGGAGAGGAGCTCAAATGCCAGGTCCTCAAGCTTTTGCAGGGTTTGCCAAGTGTCATTCACCTACTGTAGTGAACAGAGAGTCAGAGTAAAGTGTGAAAGGGCTACTGGAAAAATTCAGCACAAACACATGCAGAATCCAGTCAAGATGCCAAGCAAGCTAGTGTAATCAATGTGGAAATCATGTCCTCACGTCAGATGAAAATTGAAAGTGATTAGGAGTGAGCTTCTTGAGATGCGAACAAGGAGCCATGAAATGTGGGTTGCGAACCAGTGCCATCTAGGAGGTGTCCAGCCCCACCGGCGTGTCAACCACAAAAGCAGGTTAACAATGTGGCTTGAACAAGCATCCTGGATACATCCTTTAGCCTTAAACCTATGGACAAGCTCAGCCTGACTGACAGTGTTTAAATGTCGCAGGAAGGTTGAGAGAGTCGTGTGGATCTAAGGAAGACCCCACCTAGGATGCAAAGAGATAGGTTAGTGTCACAACCAAGTGTTCTGTACAGCAGCACGGTAGGTGGGAGGGATGGGCACCCAGGACAGGGTGCTGAGTGGAGAGGATACCCTCCAGACACCTACAAACGGGTCAGCTGGGCTCCCAGGAAAGGACCTGTTGGCACCACCAAAGGGCAAGTTGATAGCCAGTTACTACAGAGCATTAAAGCCTATGTATGTCCTAAGTGAAGGGTCCCTACAGTATGCCAGACCAGACCTAAGATAGACCTAGAACTGAGCTCACTTCAGAGCTGTCTTCAAAGCTGGAGACAGGTTTCTTTTCTGCTTCCCAACAATCATTTTAGAAACACATAGCATGAAACTTAACCCTTCTTTGCAAACCCAACGCTTAACAAATAAAGGAGCAGCAGATGTCCCTGCAGAGGTGATGGGATGTTCAGCTCCACCCATTCAAGCTGGGAGACAGGTCTGTGTAGCATCTTTGTATCTGCTGGGGAAGGGGTGGGGAGACACACACAGCCTTTCTTCCAATCCTTTCCCGCACCTAAGGTGACTCAGACAAAGCCACATTGACAAACCTTTACCTCTAACCATTTCACTCAAGCTTGGCCAAGGAAAAAGTCAGTTATTAATATTGAGTCTCATAAAGGATTTTGGCAGCATCAGTCACACCTGGAGCCAGACCAGAAAGTAAAAAAAAAAAAAAATTCCATGATAGTTATCAGACTTGAAGGTAGATAAGAAAGACTCCTGGCATAAAGTTCCAGAGTCAGGTTATGCAACGGCAGCTATCATGTGAGCAAGCATGGTCTCAGGCTTTGACTACACACAAAGATTGCTACTGAGACAGAATGTTCTGGGCTATTGCAAATCTGAAGCTATACTCTAGTAGGTTAGTGTTGCAGGAAGCTCTCCACACAAACTTTAAAGACCTCACTTCTAACAAAGATGCTCAATGCGGGGCTAAATATTCATCATACAGCGTGAATAACAACTGTAAACATGGAAGCCAAGGTGCCGGGAAAGGCTCTCCATTCATTTCGGTAGGAACACAAAGTGGTCTAACTTTATTTTTAGAACAATTAGGTAATATAATCATTATTTTAATTATTCATGATCCCCAATCCGGCATTGCCACTACTAGGAATTCATTTTGTGGAAATACTCAACCAGTGCACACATACATTGACAGGTAAGGCTTTTTGCAGCCTTGTTTTTAATAGCCAAAAGGGAAAAAATGGAGCTATCAGCGGAGCCATTAGGGGAGCCTGTCAGATATGCTAGGAACTGTGCTCAGGAAGGACACAGGCAGTTGTTAGGAGGAAGTAAAGCTGCTTGTGTGGATAGAGAAGGAATTATCAGTACAGTAAACAAAATGTTTCAGGAGATGGGGAGTGCCCAATTCCGCTCACATGTGAAAAGCTCAAGCCGCGTGTATCTGTATGATTCCCATCAGGAGCTGCCGTGTAAAGGGACTCGTGAACATCACATTTTAGGGGTTCCATTTGGAAACAGACTGCAAGAACTTAGAAAGCCTTCACTTTTAAATTAAAGTCCTTATATTTTCTTATGGAAACATCTTCAATGAGAATACAGTAGATGCCAGGCAGTGGTGGCACACGCCTTTAATCCCAGCACTTGGGAGGCAGAGGCAGACAGATCTCTGTGAGTTCGAAGCCAGCCTGATTTACAGAACAAGTTATAGGACAGCTAGGCTGTTACGCAGAGAAACCCAGTTTTGAAGGGGAAAAAAAACAATGAATAAAGCCGATGTGAAAATACAAGCCAATGGCATCCTCTGGACCTGCTGCCATCGGGATGATTCTGTCATCCGTGGTCCCTGTGCTGTGTCACCAGCAAAGCACACTGTGGTCTGCAAATGAGCTGTCTGGCTGCTGTCTGGCTGAGGTTCCTCCCAGCATCTAACCATGCCTGCCTGCAATGCTGCCACCAAAACTTCCTTCACTGTTTAATCCCCTTAGAATGATGACCTGCTATTAGGACCCCTGAGGTGGAGAACAAGGCTTGCCATGTGGATTCCCTGGGCATGGAAGACAGTGAGTTGGCGGGGGGGGGGGGGGGAGGATTTGGGACTAGTATTCTCCAAACTGCTTCCTGCTGTTTACTGGACAAAGTAATTTTTTTAATTTTTATTACTTTATAAATAATACCAATTAAAATTTCCACTTCCTCCCCTCCTCCCATTTCCCCCCTGCTAACCTACACATCCTCTCCCCCTCCTGTCTCCGGTCCTAAGAGAGGGCAAAGTACCCTTGCCCTGTGGGAAGTCCAAGGCCCTCCCTGCTATCATTAGGGACACTGACTGAAGGATGAGGTCTCATCTTACCACCTCGTCTAAACCTTCGAAAGGCTCCACCTCTAAATTCCACTGCATTAGAGCTTCAAGATTCCCTGCATACATTTGGATATGACACACACCCATTCAGTCCTTAATCTCAGTCATTGCATCTACCAGTTTAAAACCTTTGCTTTCTTTTCTCACGTAAATGATCAAATGCTTGTCCCATGTTCTGCTCCATGTTTTAGGAAAGCTAGGGAAGTGAAGAGACTTTTTGGGGTGCACTCAGATACCCTTTCATAGCATGAAGGAAGCCCACCCTTTGCAGGAAGTGGTGAACCAACCTTGAGTCAAGATGGCTGAGCATATGTCTGGATACATTTTACTGCCCATGGTCTGGTCCATGGACATTTCCCTAACACTTTGCAAAGTTTGCTTATGGTCTGTGATAATTTGAATGTAATTTGAGTGGTACTATTAGGAGATGTGTCTTTGTTGGAGTAGGTGTGGCCTTGTTGGAGGAAGTGTGTTTCTGTGGAGGTGGACTCCAAGGTCTCATAAATACTCACACCTCATGCAGTGTCCCAGGACAGTTCTCGTTGCCTGCGAGCCAAAATGGACAACTCTTCACTCCTTCTCCAGCACCATGTCTGCTTGCATGCCACCGTGTCTCACCATGATGATAATGGACTAACCCTCTGAAACTGTAAGCCACCCCAATTCAATGTTTTCCTTTATAAGAGTTACTCTGGTCATAGTGTCTCTTCACAGCAATAAAACCCCCAAGACATGGTCCAAAACCCCTTCTTTGAGTGAGTGAGCTTCCTGAACTCCTCTGTCTGCGGTATACTCTGGTTGTAGAAGCAAAGCAGATAAAAACCAACACAAACTAATACTATAACCTACAGCCCACACCCTCAGTCTCCTGTATCCAGTTACGCCATCTGAAAGCCCCCTAAAGAATTGGGCTAATTGTAACCACTGCTCATCATCCATTCTTCATGTAGAACTCCCCAGAGTCAGGAGTGTCGTCTGTTTTCTTCATTGACATGTTCTATGTGTCTGAAAGAGGCATAGAATGTGGTGTGGCCTCAAAATTATTTGTGGAATATAGTTGGGGTTACAGGTGGGACAGGATTCAAGGTTTCCCTGAACCCTCTGATTTTCCAAGCTTTTCATGCTGATGGGTTGGGCATATTGGTGCCAGCTCATTGGCACTCTCCTCGGAGGCTGGCCTTGCTTCCTCTTGCTCACCACCCTAACACCAAGCCACTGTCTGTGTACAGTTTTTCACAGGCACAAAGACAATGTTTTGCCCTGGGGCTGATGGCCAAGTTCAGGAAACCCAGCCCAGATGTAAAGCTGTAGGCTTGGCAGCTAGCAGCCAGGCGCTGAAAGAAGCCACAAGCTCTTTTTTGCTGTTTCCAGGCATTCTCGTGTATACCACAAAGCTACCCTGAGCCTTCTAAACATATGCTTTTTCCCTTGACATAACTTGGAAGCGAATGACCAAAGGCTACTTAACACCGAACAAACATTTAGTCTTGCCCATGTGTTCAGCACAGCCCTGCCAGGGAAGCAGGCACAAAGACTAGGCCAGGGGCCAGCAGGTCCACAAATGGTCCCCACATTTATACTTCCTGCCAGGCAGAGGAGAGAGGAGTGTAAATTATCCTTGAGACTCTAGGACAGCTGAAACCAGATGGATGAGGGACAGAATTAATATCACAACAAAGGACAGTGGCCAATGCCGCTACCTCCTCTCATATGCTGCTCTGCCTCTAAGTGTTAGTGTCTACTTTTAGGCCACACACCACAGCAGCAGGTATGGCTGACGCCAATAGGAGCTTTGGGGCTTTTCTTGTTTATTACTTTTCCTCACCTGTCTCTGCTGTGTCTTTATTAGTAGGCAGCTGACTTCTATAGCACAATGTCCTCTTATATCCCAAGCCACCACTCTCTCTGTTTCCTCAGGTTTATATTCTCCTGAACATCACGTTGAACGGGTGCTCAGCAGACAGTCACCGAGGAGAGAAATTGATAATGGTTGATCTTTCAGTGCTGCAGATAGCTCAGGCTTTGCCCCATGTTTATGTCTTTTACTCCAGTAGTAAACTGCTCAGCCAGATGACCACCAGCGGAGTTCTCAGTTCTCAGAGCAAATCTCCACACTGACGTCAGGCAGTTCTTAAGCAAGGCGGGGGACAGGCCGGCCCCTGAGCACTGGCCCTCTGGAATGCAAGCTCCAAGCTGGAGCCCCTGGTCTTTTGGGGTGGGAGCAAGTATAAGGTAGAGAAGGGCAGCTTTTCCTTTGGGTGAGGCTCAGCGTCAGAGTGAGGCAGCGCGAGTCAAGTCCTTCCTAACTGTGCCAGTGTGCCGGCCACACAGCTACAGACACAGTTTACAGAGTCATTTATGAGAGACAGTATGGATGTAAGAAATAACTCAGTTTGGGAGATCAAATCAGCCCAGTTTCCACTCCTGTTTTTCCACTTACAAATGATAAGACTTAGCTTTTAAAATGAAAAAAAAAGACAAAAATGAGTATAAAATTAAAATGGGGGAAATATAAAATACATATTTGAAGAAGAAAATATTTTTGTATAGTTGGACTATGGGTGCTCAACCTCTGGAATCCACAAGAGAATTTCATGAAGTTATCCTCTGAGCTCCCCATGCTTATTACACACACACACACAACACACAGGAATACACACATACACACACACACACACGCACACACACATTCACACACACACACACACACACACACACACACATCACCACCACCACCACCTGAATTAGATAATTCACCACCACCAATTAGATAATTCGTCTTGAAAAAGGAAAGAAAGAAAAGTTTATAAAATTTCAAAATTTACAAAGTCCAAAAATACAAATAAAGTATGGTTAATTTATTATTCAAGAAAATACTGTAAATAACTTTAGCATAACCTAAGAGTCCAGTAATCCCCTGGGATCAAAACCCTACCTTTAACTCATCACTTTGCTGACTCGCCCAGAAGGGCTTTCTTTTTTTTAATTAAATTTTTAAAATTTATTTTTCATACCAACCATAGATGTCCCTCTCTCCTCTCCTCCAGTTCCCTCCCCCAACCTCCTTTCTATGCTCCCACCCACTCCTCAGCAGGGTAAGGCCTCCCATGGGAGTCAAAAAGCCTGGCACATCAAGTTGAGGCAGGACCAAGCTTCTCCCACCTGCATCAAGGTTGAGCAAGTCATCCCACCATAGGGAATGGGTTCCAAAAAGACAGCTCATGTGCCGGGGACAGATCCTGGTCCCACTGCTAGGGTCCCACAAACAAACCGAGCTACACAATTGTCACCCACATACACAGGGTTTAGGTCAGTCCCATGCTGACACCCTAGCTGTCTGTCTAGAGTCTGTGACCTACTACGAACTCTGGTCAGTTGTCTTTGTGGGTTTCTTCCATCATGATCTTGACCTTCCTTGCTTATATAATCCCTCCTCCCTCTCTTTAACTGGACTCCTGGAACTTGGCCCAGTGCTTGGCTATGGATCTCCACATCTGCTTCCATCAGTTACGGAATGAAGGTTCTATGGTGACAATTAGGGTAGTCACTGATCTGATTATAGGAGGCCAGTTCAGGTACCCTCTTCACTATTGCTAGAATAGTCTTAGCTTGGGCCATCCTTGTGGATTCCTGGGAGTTTCCCTAGCACCAGGTTTCTCCCTAACTCCATAATGGTTCCCTCTATCAAGTTACCTCTTTCTTTGCTCTTCCTCTTCATACCTCCCCCAACTAGACCATCCCAATCCCTCATATTCTCATCCTTCATCCCCTTCATCCCCAGAAGATCTCATTTATTTCCATTTTTCAGGGAGATCCATGCATCCCTCTTAGGGTACTCCTTGTTACTTAGTTTCTCTAGGGCTATGGATTGTAGCCTGGTTATCCTTTGCTTTACATCAGATATCCACTTATTGGTGATCACATGCCGTGTTTGTCTTTCTGTGTCTGGATTACCCCACTCAAGATGATTTTTCTGGTTCCATTCATTTTCCTGCAGATTTCTTGATGACGTTTTTTTTTCCACTGAGTAATATTCCTTTGTGTAAATGTACTACATTTTCTTTATCTATTCTTTGGTTGACAGGCATCTGGGTTGTTTCCAGGTTCTGGCTATTACAAATAATGCTGTTATGAACATATTTGAGCAGGTGTCCTTGTGGTATGATTGTGCATCCTTTGTGTATATGCTCAAGAGTGATATGACTGGGTCTTGAGGTACATTGATTCCCAATTTTCTTAGAAACTGCCATACTTATTTCCAAAGCAATTGTGCAAGTTTGCATTCCCACCAGCAATGGAGGAGTGTTCCCTTTAGTCTACATCTTCTCTAGTATAAGCCGTCATCAGTGGGTTTTAATCTTGGTCATCAAAAATAATTTTCAGTCCTACAAACTCCATATGTAGAAGGTACCCTAAATAGGAATGCTATTTTTTATATTTTCTGCTATATTATATTCTACCTTCTACATTTGGATATGCTTATATACACAAATACTTGCATTATGTTTCAATTATGTATAGAATTCAGGACAATCACACACAGTACAGATTCGTGACCTAGGGGCAATGATGACAGGCTAAACCACATAGCCTGTGTGTAGAGTGGAGTATACACCATGGAGGTTTATGTAAGTACAGAGTAGGATGTTTCCACAAGGGCAACATTGTGGAACAAAATTTCTCCATTCTCTTTCCAAGAAATCTTTGAAATCTCCAGACTGTGAAGGATATACTTTGTGCTCTCTTAAAACTAGAATCTGGGATCCTCTAGGTAGCTGCAAGATGACAACTGGCCACTAGAAAGATCAAACATGTTAAATAACTGCAACTCCCAGCTTACCCTCCAGCCTTCATGGGGAAGAAAGGATTGAAGGTAGAGTTGATTACTATTGGCCAGGGATGTAAGCAACCATGCCTACACCAGAAAAGTTCATAAAAACTCAAAGGGATGGGATTAGGCAGTGCTTACAGATGAAAGAACCCAATGAGATACCCACAGGGTGAGATTTTCTTTGAGGACATGGAGAGTCCATTCTTCCCACACACTCTGTCCTGTGTTCCTTGTCTATCTGGATGTTCATTTGCATCCTTTTAAATACCCTTTATTATAATGACTAAATGTAAAGAAAACATTTCTCTGAGTTCCATAAGCCACTTCAGCCAGTTAATCAAACCAAGGCCAGGAGTCAAAGGAACCTTCACTTGTGGCTGGTCATTTGGAAGTATAGATCAGAACCAGGACTTTGGATTGACATTTGAAGTAGAGAGCAGTCTTGAGGCACTGAACACTTAGTGCTTTTGGTCTGATAGTATCTCTAGGTAGATAACATCAGAAGGGAATTGAATATGAGGTGGTGTCCTCTGGGGAATTGCTGGCTGTATGTGGGAAACCCATCACGTTTGTTGTCAGAAGTGTGTTGGGTGAGCTCCGTGAATGGGTAGAACACCATTTCCCTGGCTCCACCAGCTCTAATCTCGTTAAGAAGTCTTGCTGTGCGTAGTTTCTTGAACCAGCTCTCAGCTTGATAACTACTAATGAGCAACAGTTCACTGTGACTAAGTGGGAAGCCAGCAACTTCTGAGTAGAGAGGATATGATCTCTTTAACAAAGGGGTACCTGTGGGGTTTCTCTCTCTGCTTCTACTGCATGAAAGGGAAATAGCAAGAAAGTCAGAGTGACTCTTCTCTGAAGGTCAGGCACACTAATCTTTTCAAAATCAGGCTTCTGTATGCTTAGAAACCCAACTTCATGGCTTTCTGTTATTTTTCTTTTTTGTTTGACTAATGACAATGATGGGTCAAGAAGCTCCTTACTTAGTGCGAGGATTGGATATAGCTCAAATAGTAATCCTGTCCCTTTGGAGTTTTGTTTCAAACTTTTTCAGGCTTCCCCACCATGCTGATGACTTCCCAGTAAGGTTGAACCAACATCAAATAGTTTGGAATTATATAATTAAGCATATTCAACCTTAATTACTGTTACTAATTTATCAAAATCTGCTAACATGACACCTGGTAAGAATCAGGCACAAATAATGGTGGCCAAGTGGTTCTTTTCCACTGGTTCATTTCCTGGCTTACAAAAAGCTTGAGAGAATTGCAGCTGGTTAGAAGCAGCCTGTGGAGTACATACTGGACCCCAGACTCCTGGTTATCTGGGTTGCTCAGAAAGGAAACAAGTACCCTGTGTACATATACTTCTGATAACCTAGGCCACTGACAAACAACAGGTCTCTTTGGCCCTTTATTGCTTGCTTCTGCCTTTATTGTTTGGGGATTTGGTTTGTTATTGTATTTCCAAGGTCTTAAAATATAATCATTAATTTATTTCTTTGGTATATCTCAATTTTTTTTTTCAGTGTAGGCACTTTATCATCAGGACTGCCTTCTTTGTGTTCTATAAACTTTTGTCCATTCAGTTCTAGGAATTCTTAAATTTCCTTCACAATTTCTTCAGTTAACTCTTTCATCATTCTGTGGTTGAGTGTTTTATATTCCAGTACTTTCTGTAGTTTCTATTGCTGTTTATATCCAGCTTTATTCCACTGTGGCCCAATAGAATGCAGGATATCATTTCAATTTTCTAATTTGTTGAGGTTTTGTGTCCTAGGATATCATCAATTTTAGAGAAAGTTCCCAAAATTGCTGAGAGCATGCGTTCTCTCTAGTGTTCGGGTGGAATTTTCTGGACATGTCTGTTAGGTTCATTTGACTTACTGTGTCACTTAATTCCCAGGTTTTTGTTTAATTTTTGCCCAAATGAGTTGTCCACTGGTGGGAGTGTGGTGCTGAAGTCATGCCATCCCTATATTGAGATTAAACTGTGCCTTTAATCCTGGTAGTATTTGTCACCTCTACAGACCTTGTTCTATGGACCTTCTGCTGAGACACTACTTACTCTAGTTGGCAATTCTGACTTGCCAGTCAGCCAAACTGGAACTTCACAGCCACCTGTTCATCTTCCCTACACACACACACACACACACACACACACACACACACACACACACAGAGAGAGAGAGAGAGAGAGAGAGAGAGAGAGAGAGAGAAGCACCCACTCTGCCTTCTTCTTGCCTCTTATCTTCCCTCTCAGTTTTGATCCAGATTTCAGGACTGTAGCTTCCCTAACTGGCTTGGAGGATTTCAGCCTAGACAGGTCTCTTAACCAACACTTGGAAAAGTCTGTGACTTGTGTAGGGAGAGGCTTATTCCTAGAAGACCAATTACTGTGGCTGTATGTGAAGGTATCCTATTATTAAGGTAAAATACCTGAGACTTCACAGGTTCCTTAAAATACCAAAAGATCAAGATTTAACAAAAAAGGTGAAGAAGACAGAGGCAGGGAAGTGTGGATTGCCAGCCAGGTCGAGGGAGCCCCAGGATACTTACAAAGTAAATGATTATATAAACAAAATGGTAGGTGTTGAGATGATCCCTACTCCTAAAGGACCCGTGTGATCAACAGAAGTTTCCCTAGGTCTCCTAGGATGTCTCTGGTCCAGCCTATGTGGGGCTATCATAGTTTTTCAGTCTTTCCTGGGAAACTTCGGCTGTTGCTATTGTGCCCTTTGTTCTCTGATCTTTTTTCACACTTCTAGGTCAAGGGTCAACTGTCCCAATGGCTTCATTGGTCCCCGTTGCAAATTGTGCCTTGTGGAACAGTAGAATTCATCTTATTCTCGTTTGCATCCTTTTGGTTCCTGTGCCCTGAGCATCTTGCAGACCCAGACAAGCCACAGCATTCATAGTTTGTCAGCTGTCCTTCATCCTCACCCCAGCCTCTTTGAGTAGAAAAACACTTAGGAATTCCTATGTAGTGTTCTGTCACCAAAAGAAGAGGCATAAAACTGAGGCAGGGGCAGGCCTTCATTTTGTAGCATTCTTGTGAACCACAGCAAGTATTCCTTAACCTGGTAGGGTATGGTGGCAGGTTAGGAAAATGAGAGACCAGACTGTCCCATTGTTTGTAGATAGATGTACATAGAGATTTCTGTCCTGCCCAGTCCCACAGTGATTCAGTTCCAACAAAACACACAGAGACTTATATTAATTATAAACTTGTTGGCCTATTAGCTCAGGCTTAGTATTAACTAGTTCTTACAACTTAAATCAACCCACAATTCTTATCTGTGTTTAGCCACATGGCTCGGTACTTACTCAGTGAGGCATTCTCATCTTGCTTCCTCTGCAGTTTTCTAGTAACTGCAGACTGAGCATTTTCTCTTCCTAGAATTATCCTAGTCTGGTTGCCCCACCTCTATTTCCTGCCTGGCTACTGCAGCATTTTATTTTTATTCCAATCAGCATTTTATTAAACCAATACGGGTGACAAATCTTTACAGGGTACAAGAGCATTGTCCCACAGCACTTCCCCTTTTATCTTTTCAAAACAAGAACTCTGAATCTAATCTCCTTTGTTTAGCTTTTTTTTTTCTGACCATTATCAATAATGACTTGTAACCAACATTCTAAACAAAGACAAACATACATGATCCATTTTTGAGGAATGTGGGCTTAGTTTTCTAGGCTACTTCCTGCTGATTGGAGGGTAGTGATAATCTTATGGGAACTTAAAGAAATTTAGGATTATGATCAAGTCCTGACTGGAGTATTCTGTGAGCCTTGTTCTAGTTGTAGAACTCAGAAGAAACTGCAACAGAGGTGATCTGAAATATTGGATCATCTGGTCCATCCATTCCCATTGGAGATTTTTTTAGGGGAGCTTCCTCAACCAAATCTTATTCTTCTTAACCCAAAATGAATCCACAGCTTCTCATTTTCTATGAAAATAAAAGCAGAACCTCTTCTCCAAAGTAACATATCTTTTGACTTAAATTTTGAAGTGAAAGCATTTTCAAAATATACAGGTTGGATAAATCCATTTATAATCAAATATCTTTTAGCAACTGTTTCTCCTTCCTCAGCAGTCAAATAATTCAAAGTCAACACAATAACAAATAGTGTCCAGACTCTGTGTATTTTTCACCTTTATGTGGCTTTTTAAAAACTCTATTTCATTTATTTTTATTTTTAATTTTTGGTTTTTTGAGACAGGGTTTCTCTGGTTTCTTTGGTTGTCCAGGATCTTACTCTGTAGACCAGGCTGGACAGAAACTCATAGAAATCCACTTGTCTCTGCCTCCAAAGTACTGGGATTAAAGGTGTGTACCAACACACTCAACTATATTTCTTTTTTTTTAATGAACTTTCTAGATCCTTTTTCTTTTCTCTCCAAGGCCTACATACATTTTTAAACACACTGTAAACCATTTAGAGTGTTTTTTTTTTCTGATCTGAATCTGTCTTTATTGTATATCTTTATCTTTTTCTGGCCACATGAGTCTTTAATTTGCTAAGCTATGTGGCTAAGATTAAAGCTACAGCTTTGGCAACTGGATCTGTCTCACTCCTTGACTTCCTGAGAGATTAGCTTCATGGCAGAGGTATTGGTAGGAGCCACATTTTTTACCACAACTCTGTGGAGTTTCTAGGTCTGTGACACCAAGAAGCATGCCCCTGGCTGCTCATAAACACTATTTAAGTGTTCAGTGGTAGGGCCTCTTAGAAGAGCTGCACAGTTTTTGCTAACACTGAGTCACAAAGCCTCTCTTAAAAGAGCCATGCTTCTTGCCTCTAGCAAGCAGAGCCCACCTGAGAAAATACTGCTACCAAGAAGCTATGCTTAACTCTGTTCTTGTCTGCCGAGAATCCTTTTTTATTAAAGCTTTCTCAGGTTTTAGGTAGAAAATTCTTGTCAAACGTTTGGACACCATTCATAAACAGAGACTGTACTTTTGTTTTCTGGCCACCCAGACCCAAATAACCACACAAAAACTGTATTAATTACAACACTGTTTGGCTGATGTTTCAGGCATATTTGTAGCTAGCTGTTACGTCTTAAATTAATCCATTTCTATTAGTCTGTGGCTGTGGCATTACCACATTTTCTGTATGCCTTGTATCATCAGTGGCTGGCTGGAGTCTGCTTGACTCTGCCTACTCTCTCTATATATCTCTGTTTAGATTTCCCACCTGGCTTTACTCTGCTAAGTCATTGGCTGAAACAGCTTTATCAACCAATTAATGCAACACATATACAGAAGGACATCCGACATCAGATAGAAACTTTAAACTGCCTAAAGTTGAATACTGGGTGAAGAACCACAGCTTCCAATGGAAGCTAAGCACTAATTCCTTCATGTTAGAGACCTCTCCCTTCTCAACATTAGAGCTTCAGAGTTAGGCAGGTTATTCTTAATCCTGACTCTGTCACTCAGTAGTTTTTGACCTTGAAAATTTTACTTCATCTTTAAGGGCCTCAGCTTTCTCATCTGTATTGTTACTATTAATATATTAAAATCTATTGTGATCATGAATGGAGAGAATACATAGGAAGTACTGTGCATAGGCATATAGTAAGACTTCAATATAATGTAAATTTTATGATTACTAAATTATGATGCCCTTGCTTCTACTAGAAAAGAACATGTGTAAGCCTGGGGGAAGCACTGTGCCCTTTGGAACCTACTGTGCATGTATGTAGATGAGTCATAAGGGCAGTCTACCCATGGGTGTCCTGACTCTGTTTCTGCTGCTTCTAATACTCACCTTCCCCAGCCATTAGGCGTCTTCTGACTGGGGTCTTCCCTAGAATTCCCAATGGTGTGCTTGGAAACTCCAGGAAATGTGCTGGAACTTAAAGTCACAGATGTACATTTTGGGGGCAAATAATAGTTGGCCACATTAAAGAACCGGAGGATTGTGAGGCACTGATAGAGGCTGTGTGGGGTTGCTTTCACAGGCCCTCCTCCCACAGGCCTATGTGTGGTTGCTTCCACAGGCCCTCCTCCCACAGGCCCCCAGCAGCCTAGGTATGCATGCTTTGGGCATTTCTCTCCAGAGAACCCTCCCCTCCAGTTTCTCATCAGGACACACCTCTATCTGTTGTTTCCTTAAATTTGGCTCTGTGTAGCTAATTTGAAAATGTAATCCACCTGGTGTGTTAATGGCCGCTCAGATGTTACTCTCCCCAGAGGCAGAAACCGCAGAAGAAATGATCCTATTCAAAGGAGCCTCAAATGGTAGAAATTTGAGACAGTTGTGAGCTGATGTGGGGTTACAGACGGGCAGAGTCGATCAGCCTGCCTCTACTGAATAACGAATTTCTATGGGAAAGAATGAAAAAAAGCATAAACATACAGTCTGGGAGAGTGGGGGAAAATACCAGGGAATAAACGTGAAATTATAGGGAAGAACTTAGGAGCACATGGTGAGGGGGGTGGGCACATGACAGCGGCCTGCTACAGGAGCTGTTAGCAAGACAAACTCAATCAATGGCTGTTCTCTAGGCACCCTTAGGACGGAGAAGAAAATGTCTCTGAGTCATCTTCTGAGTAGGTGCTAAGTGCAATGACCATGTTGCTTAGATCTTTAACTCTGCTTATATTTGAACGTAAAATCCCAGTGGACCTTTAGGCTGTTGGATTAGAATATTCTAATGGTGGTACTCTTAAAGGGAAGATAAGAAACCGGTAGGAACTAGGAAGGAGCTCATGAATATTCACAAATGTCAGCATAGATGTTTCTCAGAGAGGGGATGAGGAAAAGAGGGAGGAGAGAGAGAGAGAGAGAGAGAGAGAGAGAGAGAGAATGTAACTGTCATTAATGCCAAAATTGAGGAACATCATGAATTGACAATGTGACAGGAACTGGCAACTGTCTCCTGAGGGTCACCATACACACACACACACACACACACACACACACACACACACACACACACACACACACTTTCTTCCATAGTACTAAAATCCCTCTTTGGAGAAAGGAGCAAGCGTTCACGTCGGCATCTTTCCTCAGGGGCCATCTACCTTGTGTCTGTCTTAAATAGGTTCTCTTACAGAGCTTGGGGCTCGTTGATGAGGCTAGGCTACCTGACCTAGGATCTTTCTTTCTCTATGCTACCCCAAGCATTAAGCTTACAACACATGTCATTACATCTGGCTTTTTGTGTGCGCTCAGTGAACTGAACTCAGGTCCTCATGTTTAGAAGGCAAGTGCTTTACCAACTGAGCCATCTCCCCAGGCCAAATGTCTGCTTGTTAAACAGTGCGTAGCCATATGGTTAGGTTCTGGCCAACTCGAGCAGTTAGACATTATAGAAAAGGGAAGAGACAAAATACCATTTGCCCTTTCATCCCTCCACAACTGGAATATGGTATCAGCCACACGGAATGAGATGAAAGAGGGACAACCGAGAACGGCAGAGCAGCAAGATTAGGGACACAGTGAACCCACTGAGCCAGCCCTGGAATTGCCTCTACTTCATCTGTGAGCAAGAGAGGAAATCCTCTCTACCGAGTTGGGGGTATCGATACAGCCACCGATTAGGAGGTATCTGGTATGACCACCAGGTGGGGGATATCTTATATGACCACCAAATGGGATATTTGATACATCCACCAGTGCAGGAATGTATCTGGTAGGCCACCAGATCTGTGGATCAGCTGACAAAGCCCACTCAAAGGTTCCCAGACAAATTCATGTTTGCAGAACTCATATTAGCTAACATTTGTTTTTGGTGAAAATTTGGCATTCTTGATTCCTCTGATTTTTCTAGAGCTGTGCTCTATGGGATCGAGTTTCAGTGTCTCCTGTTCCTCATCACAAGTAGCACCTGCCATTAGTACCTCAAGACCAGCAGCTTTCCCACCCACAGAAATAGTCATGAGAAACCGCGTTCTTCTAAAGGGCAAACTGAAAAGGAACAGAAAGGAAAGGCTAGAGGAGAATGGGAAGGCCGAGAACACAGGGTGTTTGCTGACTGGCATGGTAGCAACAGCACACAAGGCTTCTTTACTCCTTTTCCTTTCAATTACACGGCTCACTGTCGCCCGTGGCTCACCGTCACCCATGGCTCATAGTCACCTGTGTCTCATCATCTGCAGCTCACCGTGGTCACCCACGGCTCACCGTGGTCACCCGCGGCTCACCTTTGCCTGCGGCTCATCATCCACAACTCATCATCATTGTCTGCGGCTCACCATCTCCCTCGGCAGCTCACAGTCATGTGGAATCACTCTTCCACCTTCATCAGTCCAATCCCGGCCTCTGCATGCCCAACACTGACAATAGTTAATGATCACAGCTGTGGTTTAAATCAGAGACATCCTCACAGGTTAGTGTTTCGAATGCTCAGTTCCATGCTTGCCTGCTCTTTAGAAGAAGACTGTATCAGGTCTTTGAGGGTCTTACCCACCAGGAGTGAAGACTGATTTCTCTGCTTCCAGTTTGCCTCCATGTGCACAAGTTGCCACCTCATCATTCCACCATCAGAGCCACTCCACCTGTCTTCTCTTCCAGGACAGCCTAAAATTCCTCTGACACCGTGAGCTCAAACAACCGTTTTCTCCCTTAAGCAGCTCCAGTCAGGCATCCTGTCAGATCAGCACAAAAGTAACTGATAACAACCACCGACCTTTATTCCTCTCTCCTGCGCTGTGTGGGAAGGTCTCAGATCTCACAGGAAATTGCCAGAGTTGCTTGAGTAACAGTAAACATCAATGAACTAGCTCCTTGAAAATCATAACATGGTCTAGGCCTTTTATTACAATAGGCTACTTGACGGTCTCTCAGAATAGTGACCTTGTTTTTTAACTATATTTCTATGTCATAGAAAATACAATTTTAGAACTCTCAGAGGTCTCATCAAAATGTGTACTTGTTTTAAAATGATTATAGAGCACCTACTATGTGTCTAGCTCTGTGATGTATGCCGGGATGTGAAGATAAGGAAAACATGCTTCAATAGTTCAAGGAGTTTGAGGAACAAGAAAGAAGCGGAAATCAGTTCAACGAAGTTTCATGTTGCAGTCTGACAGGTCAAGAAGAAAGAGCAGGGACTGGGAGGGCTAAGCTGTGAGGAGAGAATACTCGCTGCGTTTGGAAGAGTGATTTAGAGTTTGCCGATGAGTACAGGAGAATGACGGATGAGGGAAGGTGGGATGAAGTGTCTGCACACAGCAGGCCAAGGACTCACAGCTGTGTGTGGAGGGAAGGGTGCTGGAAAGGGATGTGGGCTATGTTTTGAACCCAAGGGCGAGGGTTTGATGAAGGGGACCAAGGAATGAACGCTTATTTCTAAGGCAGACTCTACCCTGATATTGGGCCAAACTAATAATTGGATATCACTTCAAATGTGTCATCCCCAAAAGTGCAGGTATTTAGTTTAGGCATAGAGTTGCAAATTCATTTATAAAACTTCGTAAAACAAATCATCATAAAGAGCAGGTAGAGATACTGACCCACTTTTGGCAGCTATAGCAGAGTCTCCATTTTTGAATGGATTCGGTTAGGTGGTCCTCAACTTTTCATAATGCCTGTTCTCTCTCCAAGTTCCCTTTTCTGTGTTCTAAACCAGACTTCTTATTTGGAATCAGAGCAATCTGTTAATTTCCAATGACAAAAAGATCACCTTCACCTGGTGAGCAGCAACACTGTGACACGCATGTGTGGCCCCACATTTCTGCCAACTTTGAACTGCCTGAAACTCTACATGCACAGAACAAAAGTCCTCACTGTGGCATAGAGCCCAGGAGGACTGTTGTAGAGCTTTCTAGGGTGACCTGTCCCACCGTAGAGGGATGGAGCCCAGGAGGACTGTTGTAGAGCTTTCTAGGGTGACCTGTCCCACCCTAGAGGGATGGAGCCCAGGAGGACTGTTGTAGAGCTTTCTAGGGTGACCTGTCCCACCGCAGGGGGATGGAACCCAGGAGGACTGTTGTAGAGCTTTCTAGAGTGACCTGTCCTACTGTAGAGGGATGGAGCCCAGGAGGACTGTTATAGAGCTTTCTAGGGTGACCTTTCCCACCGCAGGGGGATGGAGATGTCTCTCCATTCTCCCATCACATCAGCACTTGGGGCTAGAGACCTGGGTTCTCTGGCACCATTTGGGTCCCCTCAATAGGCTTCCTGGGCAGTTCTTGGGTTGGCCCAGCCTTCTTGCTTTATTTTAATTTTTTTTTTTGAGTTTTCTAGTGGAGCCTTTAGCTCAGTGTCATCTTGTAGAAATTGAGTATGTAGTGAAGGAAGAGATTCCTGACTAAAGGAAGAGGGTTAGTTTTTATGCCCATTTGACTGGGCTACATGATGCCCACACAGTTGGGAAAACACTGGATGCTTCCTCGAGTGTGTCAGAGGGGAAGGGATTGGCCTCATGGTGTCACCTAAATACAACAGAATGGAGCAAGGACAGACCTGCTGCTGCAGCGGGAGCATCCTCCTTCCACTTCTGGAAGTGCAAAACCCAGTTCTTGTTCCTAGAAACTCAGACCGGAACATAGCACGTTAGCTCCCCTACTCACAGGCCTTTAGGTCTGGTTGTTTACCATGGGCTCCCTCAGATTCTCAAGCCTCCAGGTTTGAGCTAGAACTACACAACCTGGGCTCCCCATTTACAGGCAGCAAATTGCAGTGTCCCTCAGCATCCCTAAGTCTGTGAGCCAACACTTCTTAGGAATGTCTTTCTACATACCTCCATCCTGTTCGTCTGATTCTACAGATGAAGAGGAATGCCTAAGCCCTTTCTTGTAAACCTTGTGGGTAGATGCCAGGACTCTAGGATCTAAGAAATGGGGATGAGGGTATAATTCAGTGGAGGTATTAATGAGGGGTGGTCATATTACCTGTTTGTACAGTGTCTTTTCTTTAGTACCCAAAGTACTTGGTACCCAGTGTGGCACTACTGAGGACTGACAGAACCTTTAGGAGATGTGGCCTTGTGGGAGATTCTTCACCCCTTTCTGTATTTCTTTGTTTCCTGGATAGTAATGTGAGCAGTTTTCTGTGACACACATCCCCACCTTGCCATTCAATATCCCCACCCAAAGTGCTGGGTCCACCCATTCTTGGGTTGGAAGTTTAAAACTAAGAGCTAAGTTTATGTCTTCTATTTCTGAGCTATCTCAATTAGTCCATCATAGAAACATAAAGATAACTAAGGCAATAATCTCTTAATAATCAGTGGTCACGTTCAGAGTGTGTACACTCACCCATCTGGGACACTGCTCCAAACCTATCATCCTCCCCCATCAACAAATTAACTTCTCTAATGTGGCTGCTTCGGGAGGGGCAGCAACAGCACTGGGCGAAGATCGTTAATGCAGAAGAGCTGGTCATAAAGTAGCAGACAGCCTTCTCCTGCTGGGAGAGCCTTTTCTGGCCATCTGGGTTACCAAGCAACTGTCAACATAAATCATGGCAAGGTGGGAAGTGAGTGTTTGCTTGTTTCCGTGTGGAGCTGCAGCAGCAAACGCTGGCGGAGGCCGATAACTTGGCCTCTTCTCAACTGGCCACCTGGCCTCAGAACTAGCAGAGATCGAAGCCTTCTGCTCCTGCACAGCCATGCCAGTCACCCCAGCAGCTGGTGCTGATATTAGAATGCCCCAGTGCAGTGCTGGTGCTTTTGATTGGGTCAACTTGTCTTCCTCAGGGTTATAGCTGTAGTCCTAGAGAATGCCCTGTGTGCTTCCCCACCAGGGATGGGTCTGTACCAGGCGCTCTCTCTCTCTCTCTCTCTCTCTCTCTCTCTCTCTCTGTGTGTGTGTGTGTGTGTGTGTGTGTGTGTGTGTGTACTCTGAGGAAGTCAGGTAGCCTATAACTGTCTCATTTATAAATATGTAAATCCATTTGCGTTTTTAGCCCACTTAGGATCAGGTCAGCATAAAAAATAGACCATGCTACCTAGAATATTTGGATTTAATTCTTAGTCTTTGGATCCTAAGTGTCTGTGAGAACAGACTGAAAACTACAGGCCATCTCCAAGAAACACACAAAAGTTTGCACCCCTGATGCCTCAGGGGTGTTGTGATGGCTATAGTTTGGACAAGTGCCACAAAGACCCTTCAACCTCATAACTTGAACCCCCTACAAGGTCAACCTCATGGGGCCCACTACATCTTTTTTTTT